>NC_134570.1:41493862-41718862 GCF_050947875.1 Dermacentor variabilis | reverse complement strand
TGGCTGAAAATACCCAAAAGAAAGCATTACGGCCGCGGATTTGCGCGAGGAAATGCCACACAGTTCCCCGTCGGGAACTGGTGATGATGCGTGCCTTCACGTAGGTAGAGCTGGTTGAAGTTATTGGGTAGAGAGTGGCCCTTACTTAGTCTAGTCTGGTGCGCCAGGAATGGAATGTAGCCCGAGGACGGCCAGTAGAGATATGACATTCGTATACCCTTCGCACAAGGATGCCCAGCAATCTCAAACTGTGGACGACTTTGATGTAGGGTAAGCGCAGTGGAGGGCCGGCGCTGTTGTGAAAGTCGGCGAAGACCTGGAAGAGTTCTCCACACTCGGGTTAACGGCTTACGACAGTCCAGCAATTCACATTAAGTGTTCCATCCTTGGTCTTAAATTTTGCTCCATCTCGTGCAAAACTTTCTTGTGAATATATCGGTTTGCCCTGGGGTCATAGATGGACTTCAAGGCCCTATACTGCGATCCCCGGCCTGCCGGATCTCTCCAATTCTTGGTCGAAATCTGAATTGAGTTTAATTGAGTTGTGGAGTTTTACGTGCCAAAACTACGATTTGATTATGAGGCATGTTGTAGCGGGGGACACCGGATTACTTTTGAACACCAGGGCGTGGAGGGTATTCTGTAAGAGTTCACCTAGTGGACTGTCCATTTTGGTCGCTGCTGATTGGCTAGGGCCGCTCGTCTCCTCTCTCGTACAGCTGCATCCAATCAGCAGCGGCCAAAATGGACAGTCCACTAGCTGGACCCTTACAAAATACCTTTCCAGGAAGGGCTCTTTGGGTCGAAATTTGTTGGTCGTGCGGATGTTATAAACATCCGCGTAGAAGCCTGCCGTGTTTGCACAATCATGTCTTCAAATGAGCCGGGATGTTCATTTCTACAGCTATACTCCACAGGCATTCGACATGCGTGCAATCAATCTGTGTTGATGTCCCATGCTGGAGAGAGCCGTCAGTGCCTGTTACAGTCAAGTAAGTAAAGATATGGTCACTGCCGGGAGTTTGAGAATATGAAAAGCATTGGATTTTCAAACTCAGACACTGTGACACAAATTTCAAATCCACGTAGCTGCTATAAGTAGACTTTCTAAAGTAAGTAGAGCAGTCATCATTCAGAACAGTCAATCCACGCTCGGAAGCAAGGTGAAGTAGTCTCGTGCATCTTTGATTTGTCCTGTGAAACATGAAGCCGCCATTCGTGCGAAGGGTATTCAAGGTATGCATGATTCGCGGAATCCCTTACTTTTGGGGTTGTCGACTTTCGGAATTGACGTAGGCCGAGGGACTAGATGAATTACAGCAAACGACGACACATGAAACACGGCTACCATCAATTATAAGACCGGCTTGCTCGCAAGCAACTTTCTGAATAGTGTGATCGATCCTATTTGTCGTGTCAGCGGCTATCATGATTGACCCACGCCAGAGGCGTAGGTCAAACAGGAATATTTCTTTCTCTTCGCTTGCTTTGCGAAATAAAATAACTCACAATAAAACTCACAAAAGGCTATCACGCTAGGGTAGTTCGTAGGAGTAAATTCTAGCCAGTGATGATGCTGCACAGAATACACTAGCGAAGGCCGTCAGCCAATGGCAAAGAGCGCTTACGAACGACAAAATTCGTCAATTCAGCCCCTTGTTCGCCGGTGCGCGCTTGGGGTTCCACAGTGGTGCACGCTTTTAGCGAGAACCATTCTAGCTGTCTCAGTGGAAAGCACGGGCGAAAGCAAAAGATTCTGCAGCGAAAGCGTAACGACGGAAGAACAGGCGAGCGACCCTCATTTTCGAAGGTAGTGGTTCTGATCTGAATGTCAGGGACTCATACGGCAGCGAGGGACCCGGTGTGGAAGTCTGGGGATTCAATCCGATTGTACGCTCCGCAGACGGGACGAACAATGGGAGGGGGCTTCGTTCATGGTATCACAGGAACTCGTTTTCAATCCGCCGCCTTCGTTTACGGGGAGATAGAGCAGCTCCAAGCCCCACATTCGTTTTCGTTATGCTGTGCGAAGGTTTTATTCTTTTTCCTTGCGGTGTGCGCAGGTTTTACAGTTTGATTTCGCGAAATCAGCTCATCGTTTCGCTGATGTCGACGAGACTTTTCTCTGTCAGGTAACCGAGCTATCGAAGCTGTTGTTCGATGCATGCTTTTTCTCATGCCTTTTCCTGCTTTGTTTTTAATTGCGATAGAGAAGGGCAGAGCTAAGCTAAGTACGTACTCTGAGAGATATTGCCAACATACTGACCGACCTACTGATTGACCGACTGGTCTGCTCTGGACTGACCTGAAGTAAATAAGAGTAGGCTACACTAGATTAGACCACAGTGGACTGACCGACCGAGTGAAAGGACGAATGAAATGGACGAGTCACTTCGTTTCTTTCAAATTCCGTATACTGTATCTACTTCTTTGCGGCGTTCTATGTTTAGGTAAACTTTCGTGCTCTTCTTCTGTCTGTCTCCCCTTACGACTTACTCAGTGCTGGGTAGCAAACCGGAAGTTTGCCTTCCAGTTTCTTCCGGTTAACCTCCCTTTGTTTGATATCTCGCTTGTCTTTCTCCTTTTTGTATTGTGTACCACCACTTCCCTTCATAATGTCCCTTAACCCTGAAGCTATACTGAATAACCGGATGAATTAATGCTCGAGCGGTATATGTCTACTAAATAACCTTGAGTGTTTGTGAGCATCAAAATTGGGAAATTATTGTAATATTTAAACGCAATATCACGCTAGTAAATTACCTTAAAAAGAGAATAGATGCGTTTTTGGCACGTTGTGGGCGAAACCGGCATAACGATTACCCTCACCGCACAGAGGCCATGTATTCCCAATGGGCGCGGTAATGGCTTCAAAGCAATTCTTGATACAACTTACCTGCCGTTTCTCGCTCTTCTCTTGGTGTAGTCTGCTCCGCCGCATACTCGAGAAGAACAGGACGATAGGAGAAGGCTTTTTTGTTCCTCTGGCACGACTGGAATTGTTATATATAGCATTTTTGCTTGCTGGAGACTTTGGAAATACCTTCCCTTGCTCTGAATCAAAAGCTTACGCGAAGCAGCGGACTCGAACTTTTGTATAGCGGCAGCTTGTTTGTAACCGGAGAATTCTACTTTGTTACCACTTTACCTCCCCCTCCCCTCTCTCCCCAGTGTAGGGTAGCCAACCGGATCTTTTTTTCTCTGGTTAACCTCCTTGCCTTTCCCCTTTCCTCTCTCTCTCTCTCTCTGATGTGCTCCAAACAACTATAGTGGTGAAAGCTAGTGAGTAGTGAACAGCTTAACGTGCATAGATGTACGATGAGGAGGAGACAGTGACAAACGATATATTATAAATAGGGCGCATGATGTTTACAAAGCTGGTTACACTTGACTACTAAGTGCATATGTAAACTACGGGCATATTTGAAACATCGAGTAATTTATTTCATCGTACCAAACGTTCTGCAATCTATGAAATAATTCCAGTGAATTCCAAGGTTTCTCTCAGGATGACTGATTAAAATGCACGTCGCTGTACTCGTATGTACTCGTATGTACACACGTATGTACTCGCTTGCACTCGCTGCACACGTATGTTTTGGGCATGTGTAGTTTTATGCATCGTTCATATAATCCGAAGGAGGAGGAAAAAGAGAGCGAATAGAGGGAAGTTAGCCAGTGTAAATACCGGCTCTCTACGCTCCGCTGGGTCTACAGGGCAAATACCATATACGGTTTTGACGCAGATACTAGATAAATATTAAGGAGAGAAAAAGGAGCGTACATAAATGCATAAACTTATAAACATATATAATCTGGAGCCCCATGCTGAGGCGCGCATTTCTAGTATCCAGTAATAAAGCGTGTTTGTTTTCCTCTGTCTTTGCAAGAAATAACGAGAAGGCAACATCCTTTCTTGGATAAGTGGTCGTAAGCGCGAGGTGCGGCAGAGAGCTCTATACAGCGACGCGTTCACTAACGGCGCTAACCACGGATAGGAGCGCCTCGCCTCGCCGGCTCATTTAACGATTGCTGTCGGTAACAATCTGCAGTTCTATTCTTCAGAGGTGTCCGTACTCGTTGTGTTGAGAGGATACAAACATAACTCCCCGCCTTTCTTGCAAGTAATTTCATTTTTCTCTTGGGCGCGTATGGTAGATGTACGTATAATGCAATAAAGCATACGGAGCACTGAAAATTCCCGCACGACTCCCTTTTCTGCGCCAGTTTTGTTTTTTTCCACAATAAACCTCACGGCAGTATTTCCCGCGCGAGACCACCACAGTGCACATCAGGTCATCCCAATGTTGGCACTGTTTACTAAGATGTTTTCTCATCCAGCAGCAACCTATTGACCTCTCCCTGGCGACGTTCTGCGACTTCTCTGGTATATAGCTCTGTTTGGGTGAGCGTTTTTGTCATGCCTTGGTTTATATCATATGACGGGGGGATAGCAGTGAACACTTTCTGTGGCACTATAGTCTCCCCCTACTATTCTCGTAAACGATAATAACAATTACAAGCAAACTCTACTCCAGTATCCAATTACAACTCACCCTCTGCGAATTACTGTAACCATTACCACACGTAGCCGCATAGGCTACCCTATAGCCATGATTACGTAGCGGCATGGCAGAACCCATATAGCCCAGAGCTTCCACATCGATCCGAATTCGAGCTTGTTACTGGATATCTGCCATTACAGCAAGAAATAAATAGTAAAATTCGCTGTAGCTTAGTCCCATCTCACGCTGATGGCAAACCATTAGGTATGTTTTGTCGTTATTATTGATGCTAACTCTTTGTTTTAACGCTTCCAGGACTACAGAGGCGGTACTGGGCCGTAAAAGCGGTTTGATTTCCAATTAACGGATAACGCCACATAATTAGCACTTGTGATGCGTTGACGATGAGGAATGCTTTAAACACCTACGTGTTCACTGCATCATTAACTTCACTGTAGTATGGTAGGTGATTACGGTAGCGAGAAAACGGCAAATGGTTGTCTAGCAGTAGAAGCGACGCGGGTGAACATTCATACGTGCGTTCACCCGTATAGTACTGGGTAAGGAGGCTGCAGTGAACTGATGGGAAAGACTTATAGATGAAGCGAAGCCCCGCTGTCGCAGTTTAGGATTGGAACGCCACAACATCGATTGCGTCAATTCAACAACCATGCAGCAGGTATGAACTTGATGGCAAGGCTGACATTGAGCAGACGACGTGCTGCGGATGAACATAATGAGGGGCAGGCCTTCCTATCGGCTAAGGCGTCCTGCAGCTTCTACAGGAACTACTGAGATAGAATATGGGTCGCTTTGCCGGAGGCACTTCAGTAGCGCCTTCGTTGCCTTTTGGTGCGAAGACCTTATCAGCCGGCACTCCAAGATCGTCTGCTGGGAAAGCGGTTGGTCGCCGAGGTGCGCCAACGCCGTCATTGACTGTCTCTAGGAGCACTATGGAGCACAATGATACAGAGGACATGTTCGATGGTATCCTCGCTGCCGCATCTGTCACAAGCAACACTGTCAGCCATACCGATGCGGCAAGCCAAGTGCAGTCTCAGCAGATACTCTGATGCTCTAATTCACAGTAAGCAGATAACAGTTGTCTCGATTCGGAATAATCTAGATGGAATGTAGACTCGGAGATATCTGTTGAGGCAGCGCAGACGAGTATGCCGAAAACCTTGCATGCTCCCCATGGATCGTGTGTGATCGCGCTCTAGTGTGGGAGATTTTTGCTGCATCAATTCATGATAGCGGGCTGGGTTCCTTCACGGCATCTTCGTGAGCCCCCCTAGCAGCTTGATCGGCATGTTGGTTGCACATGATGTCATGCCCTTTCTCGGCTAGTTGGTTATATAACTGTCTTACTCCCAGCACTAGTTAGCCGTGTGGTCCACGAATGTATTGCAATAATGTTGTACATGCAATAAATAAAAGCGATTGCGGCATAACGTTTAGGGCATCGGGCTGGCGGGATGGAGGACCGTAGCTCGATGCCATCATCGAGCACGTAATTGATTTTCTTTGTTTTACTTACGTGCTATTAAAGAACACAACAGCAGCCACCACGGCCAGGAAAGTCCGGGAGGGCTCACAAATAAAGCTTCATATTAAAAATATACAAAAGAAAAATAAACGAGAAGTAGCATTTTCGTCGGAAATTCGAAGCATGCTCGAATCAATGCATTGATTTCGAGAGGAAATTCTTAGACAGCTATACGCAGTAAAGTTAGTTAGTAGCTTCAACTGCTGTATAAACAGCTGTAAACATTTTCTTACTAACTAAATTAATACGAACGGTGTCACGCGCGCACAGGAAATTTCCATTCCCTGCTTGGACGGACTACCCCGTGCCGGTAATATGTCCATTCAGTTAAAAAGCTCTCAAGCTTCTAAAATGTTACCTTCCTGCGTGGGACTTTCCAAAATAGACTGTGTGGCATATTAGAATCATGCCACATCGGTGGCGCTGCATTGTACGATCAGTCAACACACGCAGCGTGCGCAGGCTACAATCACTCCGGCCCAGACCTCTCACCCGACTGACACGATGCATGCAGTCCTCAGTCGCATCTCCCGGACAGTGATCCAGCAATTCTGACCATCATGCGGTACGCAGGGCTCGCTGACGGTTTCAGGGCCCACAGCGCATGCAGAACGTGCAAGCACATGGCTCGTGTCGTAAGCGCGCATCCGCGGTCGTTTTCTGCAAATGGGAGAAGCGAGCCCGGCGCCGTTATTTGTCGACCAAGCTCACGATGCGTGCTAAGCGGCCGGCGAGCAGTTTAGCGCTCCAAGATTAATGAGAGGTGAGCTCATGCGTGCATTAGCTCGCGGCGGCGATATGCCAACGTTTAACTGCCAATTTCACGCTCCACGGTTTAAGCTGCTCGCGCATGTGCACCGCGAGTCGCTTATAGCCGTCGGGAATTTCAGCTAATATTTCTTTCCTCGCGCTTCGCAAAAGCAACGTGAATATATCACCTTCAGTCATGGCGTATACACATTCTGTGTGCGCGATTATTTTTGCCATTCCTGTGCAGATGTGGCATGGAATAGGCTACAAAACCTGGTCTGAGAGAAAAGGAACCTTCTGCTAACCTGAAGTACGTTAATTTTACTTCTGAGGGAAATCTTTCGCTACCGCAGATCGCTTTGGAGAAGACACTACAGTGTTTGACGGGAGTCGTGACATGGGAAGAGATCAGCGCCGATCGCCAAGGTTCCGTTTAGATGTATGGGAAAGCATTCTGGCTTTCTTCTGGTTCTAAATGTGTATGAGCAGTCGTAATCATCGACAAATTTTTCGTTCGACTGGTTTTTGAATGAAATTTGAACGTCTTAAATAAAATTATGGGGGATCCTGACATCGGTGCTCATCCTACGCTAATATTTTACATAGGAACGACGAGCTTTTCCAGTTATCCTAGACGTTACATTAGCAGAGCAAGAACATTTAAGCCGTGAGTGAACGCTATAGCTGGTACGGCTCTCTTTCAAAGGTGAAGGACAAGTTGCACCGTGAACTTGTGGGTAGAGCATGTACCGAATACTTAGGTTGTCCCCAAGTACAGACACGCAGAACGCAAGGTGTGTACCTTTGTGTGGTTATTTGTTTCGCACTTATCTGCTGAAATTAAGCCTTTTGACGCCTTTAGATACCAGTGGACGTGAGCGTGCATTTCATTTGTTTCAAGGCACGAGCTTCGACGAATGCGGATAGCGGGTTCTTCAATGGTGCTGCTGATGGAACCGGGTTCGATACCAACCATCGCACCAACTTGAGTCTCTGGGTATGTCTTACCGGGGATGTTCCATGCGGTCTTCAGGGAACTTCTGGCGTAAACTTGGGTCACTGGGCATGTATACCACTGGCTATGTATCACCGTCCAATGAACTTGTTTGATACCAACTTGGCTCGCAGAGTTTATGCGTTGACTTTATGCCTTGAGAGACCAAAGTAATCCTTTAAAACTTCTCCAACGCTGGGCAGAATTGACCCCACGATATTTACACTATGATAATCTAATGTAAATATGTATTCACACAGGCACCACGCTTGAATTCCTTGGCGCCGCTTGATGTGGCATCGTCTTCGACGGAAAAAGCGAGAGACGAACGCGGCTGCAAACACGCTTCGAATATAGAGGTGTATCAGTGGTTTCAATGTGTCGTCTGGCCACATTGCTTCAGTGCTAATCACAGTGTCGTCAACATTCATCCTTAGATAGATTGTTTTGAATATTTTTTTAATAAACGGCACAATACACCTCTCCGCGCGTCCAATGCATGCATGCAAGAGCCATTCCCGGCCCCCCTGGGCTCTCCACATCCCTTTCTAACCGAATGATTGATTCGAAGAACAAAAATGATCAACAACAGGACAGAAAAGTGAAAGCCCAATAACATAGAAACCGGTGATAACGGCAAAGAAGGAAACCAGGAAGTCCCATTCACCGGCGTGTCGAGGAGAGATGAGGCAAGATTGAGTGACTAGATCGAGATTAATGGAGAGTAATCGCTGGAGATTGCGCCATCTTGTGGTCGTGGCGACACGTCGATTCCGGGCTCGCCTTGGCTTTTTTGTTTCTACTTTCTTCGAATATAAGTGGTGGAAGTACCTCGCATAACATAAGCAAGGGATAAACAGTGGAAACAAAACAGCGGAAGCAAACAGTGGAAGCAAAACATAAATGAAATATGTTTTGTTTTCCATGCGCCCTACATCTGCTATTTCGGGCTTTTACGGGCAGAGCTTTTGCTCATAAGTAATTAGAGTAGAAAGGGTAGGGCTCGAGTGAGTTAGTGACGGAGAAATCGTGAGAATAGAAGGGAGAAATTAGAGCGTCGGAGTTGGAAAGTATGGCGGAGGTACTCGGCGGACATTTTTACATATCCTGGGTAGAGCCTACTCTGCTAACTCTCGCGTACATGTGGTATGGTCGCCGCTTTATGTGTTCCAATATGTGATCTATTCGATTTCTTTTCTGTTTATTGGTCAAGTTTCTGGCTGTTTCTATAGCGTCGGCAACGACCCTTATGACTAATGATTTCGGTGATCTGCAGATCCCTGCTTTACAGTCACTTTCAACGCAGGTAGATATAGATGAGCGCGGCGGAAGTCTTTCTGGGTAAAGTGAGGTGGCTTTGGGGTCTGATAGATTGCCTGTTTCCCAGGGTTTCTTGAGGCGTCATTTAGTTCTGTCAGCGTATAGTTACCCGCGATGAATGCATTCAAATATATATATGCCAACAGACAACGAAGCCAAGGAAAGCATCCGCAAAATTAGCTGTAGTTGAAATTAAAATGTACAAAATAATAAAGAAAAGTAAATGAATATGGACTAAAAGATAACGTGTCGCCGGGGGGAGCCCAACGCAGAACCTCCGCATTAAGCGCGTTGCGCTACCATTTGTGCTACGGTGGCGCCTATCAAACCGTCCACTAACTTAGTTATTTATGTTTACTGTATTTAGCCCTAGGACTGTTAGCCAGTGTCACTCAGAGCCAACGTGGGCAGATTCATCGCGAGGGTTTAAATATCGTTCCCTGAAGCTTCGTTCCCCCTGCTTTAGCGGCACGCTGAACACGATGAGAAAACTTTGCTCGGTTTGAGCTTTGAATTCCATTAAATAGATGACTGTCGGTGCTTCTGTATGTTGTAAACTCAGTGACTTACAGCATTAATTCCACCTGACTTATACGAAAATTGTGGACATGTACAGCATTCACAATTGACAAGAAATAATGTAAGCTTGGTTATTTGAAGTGATTTTCTTGCCAGTTGAGGCTTCTCTGTCATCTGGCGACATAATAAATATATATTTAGCCATGTTAGATAACCGTACACAAGAATACTGCTCCGAAAGCGGTAACAAACGCCCAAAACTAGCGAGCGAGCGGCGCGGCGAATTTATCTCACAACGCCACCGCTACTTTTATAACCGCTGCACCATGGAAGGTAGATTGCCTTCTCTAAGTTTATAGCGGTATTTTGTGCCCCAGTGTCGCAGAAAATCCGACGTCGACGTCCCTCGTCCCATGTCCAGCGTCGACTGTCTTTTAGCGAAAAATAATTCTGAACCGTGCATACCCAACCACGCAGGCCCTCCGTGTAGCACAGAGAAGTTACTGAAATAATTGAATTTCTCAAAGTATATTGCGTCAGAAAAACTGTAAAGTACATATTACACACCACCTACAGACATGATAGCGTCGGTGTTAATTTCAATATACGAGAAAGCATTATTCTGTTACGCGCAAATTTAAACACAAACCCCTTTTACAGAGTTTCTACCATTTATAGAGCGGTGCGCCCGGTTCCTTGCAACCCCTCCAGATGGCGCTCGCATCCGCGTATTCACAGCCCACGCCAGAGGCCGCGCTTCTACCAGAAAGCTCGCCTTCGTGCATAGCGTTTGCCGACAGCGTTTCCTGGTAGACGTTATGGTTACTGCAGTTGCCGGGGAGCGTGAGAAGTAGTCAGGGATCTTTGAATGCTATCGCGTTCCATTCTTAAAGGCGAGGCTTAAGCGTCCTCCAGTTCTTTTTCTTGTTTGCAAACACCATCAACGTAAGCATATCAGGACTGTGCGCTTTTAGGCTGCACACCGCCGCTGCACGCGCAGTGCAAAACCCGCTGTTCGCTGTGGAGTCAGTTGATTGCGCTCGACAGAAAACCGAGAAGACTAGGGAGGGCATGCTACGGACTGCATGGCAAATGGGGGCGGGCAGATGCATCCAAACTGAAGAGCCTTGTATTGTCGACCTATCGAGAGCTTCTAATGTGTATGGCCGTATTGCCGTCTAAACGTGTGCAGAAAAAAGGTACTGCATAACACATCTCACGATTACTGCCGACGCTAATGCGTTAGCATTGAACCAATATAGCGACACAACCTATTGCCACCGCCAAAACGAGCTATGTATGAGGCGTGTACTGCAGTGGGATTCCTCATTCGTACGTGTCTAAGAACTCTCGGCGCCATCTAGCGCCACCGCCGCGAAGCCTGCCTGCTGCTTCTGAAAGACATGGCGTCCCGGTGCTTGGCGAACGCTGAGAAACGCGTCATGCGGCAACCGGGGCTCCTCTTGCCCGTGTCTTTATGAACACGCTGCGCCATATAGTGGCACTGCCGAAAATTCCACGTGTGGTCTCTGAGACTATGAAACGCGGCACGCCAGTGCTTGCTAACGTTGAGAATCGTGAATCGAGAATCGCCGCACACTCAGTAGCTCACACTCAGCGACCCAAGTTGGAGAGATGTTCATTGAACAGCAGTGCATACCCAGTGCATTCATGGCGCAGTTCGCTAAAGTGTTGGCGTGAAAGGTATTCGTTGAAAGCGACACATACCCAGTACATTTGTGGAACAGCCGACTAATGCCTTGGGTTGCTGTCTTCGACGAACCATTGTGACGTCGGTTCGATTCCGCTCAGCATCGAGGAAATTTAAGGGGCCTTTCTCGTAATAGTAGAGCGGCACAATCCCAGTGGCACATAACTACCGTATGTACTCGTGTAATGGCGCAGGTTCTTTTTTTCCCGAGATTTGGGGTGAAAACCGGCGGTGTGACCATTGCACCGAGGAAAAGACAACATTCTTTTGCGTAAATATTTTCGGTGGTACATTATTGAACCATAGCACTGACAGGTACTGGCTTTGGCTATTCTTGGCATTTCCGTAGCGCGTCACCTGTAGGCTGGAATAAATAGTGACGCCCAACAGAACGGTAATGGCAGCGTCTCGAAGGCAACCACTAAATCTCGGAGGCTGTGCATTTGCTATACCCGGAGGCGCCTAAAACTAGACGCGGCTGCCTCTTTTTGACACTAATTAAAAAAAAGCAACTTCGGAATTCTTGCATCACACAACAGATAACACACCAACCTTCTCAAAAATCGTGGGTGTGTTATGTGCACGAGTAATTTTTAGGCATATTTCTGGGGGGATATATTGTGAAGTTGTGGGTGCGGCTTTTACACAGGTCCGGCAGTTACACGACTATATAGGTAGTTGCCCAAGCCCCAAAGGCGTTCAATGAAGAGGACATCAAAGGTGTTCACTGAAGACATATCCAGTGCTCCATGTCGGCGCTTCTTCGAAAAGCAGCACCTACTCAGTCGCGCACCTGCAGTGACCCCTGTGGCCTTGAAAGAGGTTCATTCAAGTGCGGCATGTATGTACAGTCGACCAAAAAAGTTTACGGACCACGGGGTCTCAGAAAATGTCAAATATATGAGCAGCCTTTAAACATAGCCAGTAAAAGCGTACATCACAATGTTGTTCACATATACCAGTAAAGGCTCTAAATGGGAATACCAGGCTACGTTTTGAGGCTGCGGAGAAATTCGGCTTTCCGTCAGGTCTCTTGGTCCGCAAACTTTTTTGGTCGACTGTACATATTGCCAAATGCTTAGCGACCCAAGTTGATCCGATAAATGGTTTCGAAGCCTGTCCCGTCAGCACAGCAGCCCAATGCACAACCTATTCGATCACGGACTCCTCAGTGACCCATATAGGAGGGAGAACAGATAGATAGATAGATAGATAGATAGATAGATAGATAGATAGATAGATAGATAGATAGATAGATAGATAGATAGATAGATAGATAGATAGATAGATAGATAGATAGATAGATAGATAGATAGATAGATAGATAGATAGATAGATAGATAGATCCCAACAAGTGTGTGAAGTACGATAACAAGTCCAACGCATTAACATACTTACACAGTAACACCCAACCGTATGTAACATCCCCCGCGGTCACCTTGCTAAGGCGGAAGAATTTAAGCTCCTGAGGCTGCACACTCGAGTGACGTTTACGCCGGCTGTCATCTGCACTTGGAACTGTACGCATCGTCCTGGCGGAGAGGTTGAAGGTGAGCATGAGGAGGTTCTCTGACGGCGATGAATACCTTACGGTGACGTCGCTGACGGTAGCATAAAGGAAAGGCGGATGGACAGAGAGACACAGCGAGTCGAGTTTCGAGCTACGATCGGCTGTCCCAACAAACGACAAATAATTATAAGGAATAAATGTAAATTCCATCATTGCTTAGTTTCATCTCACTCGGAGTACAAAACATTAGAACTTGGACTACAGAAGCAGTGCCGAGCAGTAATAGTGGTTTGATTTACATTTAGCCACAGCATTCGAACTGGTGATGCATTGGCGATGCGGAACGCTACGAAGGCCAGTTGTTCACTGCATCATTAACTTACTACTCCGCTCTAGCAAGGTACGTGATCATGGTGGCGAGCAAACGCCGCATAGACAAAAGGCTAAAGCGTAAAGGAGAGAAAATGCATAACATTAAGGAACCTCCTCCCAGTCGCAGCACAGCCAAAGGGCACCGCATCAAACAAGCCAGACCACTGTATACCACTTGTGCGATGTACCTCGCTCTTCACACGTTGAACGCCCAGCAAGCTCATATCGCAACGCTCGTTACTTCGCCAGCTGCCCGTCCTTCGTGTTCTGCCCGTGACCTTCCGAGCGGCCAGGCGCGGGAGAGCCCAACTGCTTCCTCGTGCGCCTCTGACTTTTTCCTCCCTAACAGCGTGTAGGGCTATTAGGACCAGATGACACAAAAATTGCACACACTAAACGCCCATCAATGTTGGAGTATAAATAGCAGAAGCTTAAAAAGCGAGTATGTGTTAGAGGAAAGAAAGATAGAGGTGCACAACGAGAAATAGAGAGGAGAGATAGAGGATAATAGACGCAATTGAAAACAGAAAGAGGAAAATAGGGAAGAGAGAAGGGCGGAGCTTGACCGGGAAAAAGAAGGTGGTTCCAGTGAGAGACAAAAACGAAAGAAAGAGAAAGGAAGACCGATAGACGTAGAGGCAGTGAGAGAAAGAAGGAGAAACAGAAACGAACAAACAAAGGGGGGAGAAGGGGGAACCACTAAACGCGAGATTCTAAGCTATGCCGCAGTACGTCGCATCCCCGCCACACGATGTTTGCTGCATTTATGACCAGCCTGTATACGTATATTAAATAAATAAAACAAAAAAACGATCTCGTTGTGTTCTCTGTTTTGTTTTCTTATATTATTTCTGCGTGCTTTTGTGTCAGCCGCATACATGGCGGGGAAAGCCGACAATGCGAAGCAAGAAAATAAAATAAATGTAGGAAAAACAATGAAATAAATTAAGCGTGGCAGCATTGGGGAGTAGAGTAAGAGAGGAGGAGGCAATAAAACGCACGCTCCCCCTTTTTCTATTTTTGTTGTTGTTTTATTCCCATGATTATCCTTCTTGCGCGTTCCCCTCACTTTCCCTTTCCATGGGGGCCGTGGTATCGGCTAAAGCGAGTTCGGCAAACAGCGGTGGCGCACGCTGTGTGGTACCGCAGGGAAAATAGCGCAGCCGTCGTGACCCACTAACTCATCTACAGGGGAGCACTAACACCCCGGGAGAGAGAGAGGGGGGGAGAGAGGAAGAGAGAGAGATTTGGGGACAGCTCCCTAATAACGCTCTCTTTTCCTTTACTTCCTTCCGAACCTCCTTACAAGGCACCACGAGAAAACAAGGGAGTCTTGAAATAACTGCACAGGGCACAGAGACAGTGAGGTCGAGTAAAGAGTTGGGCCTTTCTTTTTTTTTTTTTTTGCTTTCTTTGCGCAAACGAAGGATTAAGAAATAATCAAAACAAGAAAAAATAGGGTGTCAATATTGTGTCATGACAACGGTGAAATTATGGATAGGAACATATAAAGAGCGGTTCATGGTAATCAGGAAACGAGGTCGCCAACAGCGGGGGGATCGTTAACGGGGATCGCTAACCTCCGCCAGAATGTTACGTGTGGAAGACACAGACGAAAGAGGTTATTTACAGGCTATTTACACGAGCCAGAGAGCCAGGCCGACACTCGCTCGCGCCAAGGGCCCAGGGAAACTTCATCGTCGTTCTCACGGCGGCTCGTCTCTTGAGCATGTCTCGATGATATCGTAATAATGTGCCCTGTTATACAACCGAATTAAATTTATGTCTAGCCCTATAAGTATTAAACAGTGCCACCGTCGGCAATTCCGCTGTGCCGAAGGCCCTCACAATTTCTCGTGCTGGGATTTTGTTGCGATTAGGGACGCTATAACGTACAGCTATTCCAGTGTCCTTCTACACCGCTTGGACGCCTAACCCTACACGATAGGTATAACTTTTGGGGGGCCACCCCCACTTCGCTTCTCTGTTATCCCATCTGATAAGAAGTACACAAAGTAAATATGCATATATAGGCCAAGGAAAATAAAAAAAATATTTCTGATTCTGCGCTTATTTCGCAATTAGCCCTCCGCGACTAGTCAAACATTTTCAGGCTCCGCCCACTTCGCCTATCAGTCACGCGACATTACAAAACCGCGAGAACTTACCGCGTCAAAGTGACGTGTACGCACTAAACATGCAATAATATGCCGAACAACACTGCATTTTTTTTTCTGAGTAGCCGGAGACTGCCCCGTTCCGAAAGGAATAAAAGATGGCTGCCTGCCGATCGCCCTGGCCCTAGCTAGTCGGAGCTGCCCGGGCAGCATAAGTTTCTCTGCTTATAATAAAAAAAAAAGAAAATCGCATGGCAGTATAACGGTCTCAAGCCCTTTCGGCGCGTATACGACATCACTCTGCACACTCTTCTTCATTGAGAATCCGTTTTAGCGATGTATTCAGCCCTGTACTGCAGGCCGCCGCGATTTCCGACCTGCTACCCCAAGCTAATCACGGGGAAACCGACCGATCCCAAACTCCCCCACCAACCTACTCATCCGATTATCTACTTTCCCTGCGCCGCCTCAGACCCACAGACACCCTCTCCACTTCTGCTGGCTCTTCGTCCGCTGACGTAGCCATGAGAAGAGGGCGGGCACACCGAGGACGTGCTCCCCTTCCCGAAAAATAGAGATGTGTGAGTATGAAAAAAAGTGACAACCTACGCAATGCTATTTGCTTTGAAAGCAAAGCGGCCGTCTATAAAGAAGGAGAGCTTTTTATTGAACTGTGCAAATAACGCTGGGAGTAAACGCCCAATGCTTGTGTCGGCAGCTACATAACTTTGACGTTAAGATGCAATAGTTTTCCGTTAAATAGTACAGCATTCTTCGGGAACTTCACACACACTCGTGGAATTGTCTGTCTGCGTCTCTAACCGTTCACCGCCCAACTTGGTTCACTATGTAGTAGATGGTATGATGGGTACAGACTCGTCCTGCTAGGCTGAGCGAACGAGGTTGAAGACCAGACATAGGACCAAGTTGGGCCTCTGGCTATGCGCCACTTAATGCCGGCCGCTGTTCAATGACAACAAAAAAGCCTTTAAAATCCGGTGCTGCTCGGAATTGAATCCGAGGTACATATATTCAGATAATCCCGCCTGAATGCATGTTCCCACAGGCGCCACACGAGGACTTCGCGGCGTATTCAGTGAGACGCCGGAGTCAGGAGCCCGGTTCCATACACTCCTTAAAAGGAAGCTCGGGCTGTTATGATCGGCCTGCAGGGGTACTGCTCTGCAAAGCTATTTCAGCCCGCTGCATGTGCTTCGATCGATCCGCGGTGGCGGCGCCCTTCAGAGAACCGGCGAGGACGACAGCGCTAACCGACCATCAACTTCCTTCGGAGAACTGCAGACTACGGCAGCGTTAAACCACCTTGCGCCTCGTTCGGAGAATCGGCGACGGCAGCAGGGCGGGCCACGTTTGGCGCCCCGTGTATTGTTGGTTGATTTGCCGGGTCTTCATGGTGCTACTTCAGTGGCAAGAAGAGCTTCCCTAACAAAAGGGTGCTTTGCGGTACGTGGGCCCCAGGATTCGTCACAGTTTGCTGAAACTCGGTCAGGCGTGACCACCTGGCTACGGGGACGCACTCAACTCGGGTTCTGGGAATCCAAAGTGCGTACGCGTGTGTGTGAGCCCTCCTCCTCCAAGTCGGGTCGACCACGCCCCAACGACTATGGACAGTCCGATTGGACAGCCGTTTCCCTCACCTAGGGATTTAGGGAGAACGGAGTGTTTATAAGCGGCTCTTTGTCGGCTGCTAGTGTGTGCTCTGTGATCGTGCTCGTGAGCTGTGTGCTCGTGCTCGAGAAGCAGTGTGTTTGGAGCTTTGTGCTCGCATGCTGTATGCTTCGTCTTGCGGGCTCCATTTGGGAGTCGCGCTAGACTGTCTCATGTATCTTGTTCTACTGTAAATATCTGTAAATGAACCCTGTACGCCTAGTTCCTCCCATGTTCCTCCCTACGACCTGAAACCTTTACAAATGGTGTTAGCGGCGAGATCGTCCGACAACTCTGACAGGGCCAACTCCGACGCGGCCTATTCAAGTACACGTAAAACGCAAAGACGCTTTTCTGAGACAACCCTTGGAGCGATTTTAATGAAATCTGCTGCATTTTAGATATAAAGATAAATTCAAGTGACTGTTGGAAGCGGAATTTCGATTTAGGGCCTGAAGTTTGTTAGAAAGAATATTCAAAAATTTGGAAAACATAGAAGCACAATGTTTACAAATTCCCAGCTCTGCATCAAGAACAGATACGGCGGTTCTGTAAACGCCATCCAATAGATCATTCGAAGCGTACAAATATGACATGTGAATTTATATCTTACGTGAATTTGCTACGTTGTGTACAAGGATTTTGCAAAAGCTGCATTTCCATATTACTAATCTCTTTTTTAGGATTTATGTGTAACATTGCAATTTTGTACGCTTTAGCGGTACTATTAGATGCAATTCACAGAATTGTGTCACTTTTCATTGCTGAGTTAGAGTTCTAAACATGATAGTTTCGTTTCTTCTTTAATTTTTGCCAATTCTCGAAATTTTCGAAAATCAAAATTTAGAAAACAACAGTCACTAGATTTTGTTTTTCTCTTAAATGCAACAACCTCGTCAAATTTGGTGCAGTGGTTGCCGAGAAAAACGAGTTCTCCTTTTACATGTATTTAGATGGGAGCACCCGAGCTAAAGCTTCGTCTTAACACTGACGCGTTTCGGTGGCGGCAATACTGTGTGTGGCTACATTGCATCCATGCTAATCGCTTTAACACAGCGACATTCAGGGTGAGATAAATTCTAGCGGATTTTTTTTTTTTTGCGCTTTGATCACGCCATGTTTGGCTGCTGAAATTTCACTTTTATTTTAATGGGTACGAACTCACACGCTCCGCAGGCTCGATTCCTGCGATCTCAAATGTGCCACGCAAGGAGACATTGGAACCGAAGCCAAAATAAGAAGAGGCAGACAGAGACAAACAATAGTTACTTTATTTTATTCTCAATAATATTTTAGTTATATTCTTCCTCTCTCTTATGTATCTTTTTCTTTCTCACGTTTTTCACTCTACAAACATGTCATATGGAGAATCACGGGCAAGCACCCGTTATCTAAAAGCGGCTCCAATAAAAAGAACAAAAAAAGGATATGATGAGGCAAGCAGTTTGCAAAAATTCTACAAGATGCATGGGCATTCAATAATGGCGACACAATACCACTTCACATTCTCTGGCACACATACAAAAAGAGTCACATTCATGAACAGAACTTTCATCACATTTTACATAAATAAGGCGCGTCACGCTCGGAAGCAGTGTTCGAAGCACAGTTTGAGGCCACTATAAGCTCGGAGAACAAAAAAAAAACAGAAGTTTCTGTAGATGAATACATTGGCAAGATCACTTGATATACGACACGCTCTTGTTCATCAACGCGTGTTATTGATTCTTCCTAACGCATTTTGCTTTGGTTAAGCCTATGGGCCAGCTGCGTGTTTCAACTGGCGTTCGCCGGAATATGTGCTGCAGAATCGAGCACAGCGACTTTATAGCGGAGAATACAGCGCCACCCACGCCAATGTTCAGAAACAAGAAAATGCTGTGCTTTAGATTAAATGCGACAAAGCTGCGCTGATTTTCAAGACACCCTTACCGTTCTTCACGTGTGACATTGCCCGAGTGACCAAAAAAAAAAAAAAACGACATCCATTATTTTACAATGTTGGCACGTTTATGGCAACGAATTCGCACAACATCTTTCGTTGACAGGATAGTTTTCATTTACAGATTGCAAAGCAGGGGACGCCTTCCTTTCACTGACCCTTTATAGGGTTTGTGACAATTTGTATCAAAATACGCTGTTCACTTCGTTAAAACATGTCAGGCCAGGAACTTCAGACGCGAGAAACCACGAATTGCGCAAGCTGAAGCCTTAAGGCGATGAGCGATCACCGCGCATGCTAATTAACGAATTACAGATGTTGACGGATAGGTTAAATGTTATGGATGTAAAGACAGAGAAATAAAAGAGAACAACTAGAGATGAGGGAATTTGCAGCTATTAGCGACCTATATATGTGCGTCTACACATCCATCATTACACTGAGCAAGCTTCGGAACAGCGAAACTTATTTTCTCCACTTTTGATCTGAATCCAGGAATGAACGCAATCTACATTTCGGTATCATAAGCAGCTCGCCAGCATACTTTATTTTGTTGACTTTAAAACTAACTATCGCAGCATTCTTGACGGCTTTTAAGAAATAGTGATGCCGAGAAGCAATAGATACCTCCTTGATGCGCTGTGAACATATCCACTTCTCTCTGTTATTGTTGGATCATTACTATTATTCCCAGCGAGATAAACTACTTTCGTGCTTCCATGACAACGAGTGAAGGAAACTAATTAACAGCTCAGTTCCTCCGCAACATTAAAAACTGTTCGCCTGTTGATAGCTTGTTCTGCGAGTGCTCCAGCGATTCTCAGAGCTTTTTGAGCTGAATCTAAAGAATGATTTCTCAAAAAGAAAAAAACAATATCAGTTAAAGAGGGATAATTCATGATAAACTCACAAAAAGTCGAATTTTTTTTTTCAATCTCCAGAGGGGAATGAGAGTAAAACAATAAATAATAAAGGAGGATCTTGCGGCGCCCGCGCCCTACACGTTTGTATCATTAATCAGCTCAAAACACATAAGGAATCGAACATCGATAAAAGGTCATAAAAGCTGTGACGCAGCTGCAGTCTGTGTTGTGGTTGCCCGAAGTCAGATATCCTTGCGCAGGCTTCAAACCTGTCGCGTTTTTGCACGACAGTACATTGTTGAGAGAATACATTACGATAACACAGGGTAAAACACAATGCGAAGTGGCACGTCACTGTCGAACAATACCGCGGGATCGGAGGAAGCTTCACACGACGCAGAATTCTAATTTTGCTATCTCAATTATTGACAAATATTGATTGATTGACTGACAGTCTGATTGCTCAAATCCTCTAGTAAGAAAATAGATCGTTGACGAGAGACAATAGCACTAGTTGAATTGAAGAGAAGACATTAATTGATGCAAATTGATGCAAGCCGAATATATTATGGAGATCCGAAATTTTCTTACCAGGGAGTGCACGCCAAAAGTTGGAAAATAGTTCCTTTCGATTAGCTGTGTTACCATCCCGGAAATATCTAGTGATCCCATTTTATATACACATTCCTGGTAGTTTCTGAAGGCAAAGAAAAGAAAACACCTTTTTCGTTTCCAGTCAAATCATCGTAACTTAATTCAAAGAAATATCCCGAAGCTTTAGCTCGATGAACGCGAAAATTTCAAGAGCAACGTAACTTCGGCATTCAACATAACGGCACATACTTTACTTAAAATTTTGACAACCGCTATTTCTCATGCTAACAAGCAAAATGTGGTGGAATAGTACGCATTCTCTATCGATCACAATTTTTGTCAATCCCTGCCAAAAACATATCGTTGAATATAAACTGTAGCACTCAAAAGCAATTCATTTTGCCCTTTCTTTTTGTCTTTACATGCAAGAAATCTTGTCCGTGCCTGCATCGCGGGCGCCAGCAATCGCACTTTTTGGGTTTAACACACCGAATGACAGCGACCGATGCAAAGCTTCTTCTAAAAATTCAGAGCTGCACTTGAAGCTGCCGTAAACGTAAAACATAAAAGAAACAACGACAAAACAAATTAAATAGAAACGGGCTCAAAGTACAATTCGCTACTTCAAAATCTCAAAGAAATGTAACAATCAGCGCCATTTTTTTTATTTAGCGCTTATTACCGGGCTCAGCTAGCTGGGGTTACAATCATTTCATGCAAGCAATCCCAAAAGAAATGGGTCGACTGACAACATATACGGCAACCCAGGATACTCTCACCACGTCACTTCCGGAGAGTTCCGCTTGAGGGCGCCACGGACGTTGAGAGCACTGTAGAGGGCGCCACGTGCTCAGCCGAATACGCAACTGTCGGTGGCTTGTTCTTTTTTGTTGTGGTAGCAGCAGCCAGGCGATACGGGCGTGCACATTAATCGAGAAAGAGCTCCAATGCCATCGCATTTTGCACAGTTTTGCAGCAAAATAGGTTGCGTTTAAACGAGTGATTATGTAAGCTCCTTGTTTCATGTGCATCTTGATATCGTTAGCTATCTCGAACAACTAAATCATCTGCAGGGTGGAAGCTATGCGTAACTTGAAAACTTGCGTTAATATTTACTCTAGTGAAAGTAATTGATAAAAAATACAAAAAAAAAAACAAAAGATAAGACCACCGTTGATAAATCGGTGGGACTCTCATCGCGCCATCTTTTGGCGCCAAATAGTAAGCTCCGTCACGTACATTTCTATGTCCTTGCTATCTGCCTTCCCTGAGACTAGTCGTCCGCTGTTTCGGGCATTTTACCGCCCCCCCCCCCTGCCCTGCCTTTCCCATAAAAAGAAAGTAAATCCCGCCGCGCGCATTCTCAATCGCAGGTTCACGCATCTTGCATCCTCCTAGGTCGTCCCGCGCGCTCAAGACCACGCTCTCTTCTGACCATCGGTTGGCTACGACTGTACAGTTTTCCCAGGTGATGACGCACACCGAAGGTCACTGTGATAAGAGCTGCAGACTAGAGACGACCCGCGCTAACGTCAGCGCTTGGGCGAACATCAGTTGCCGAGGCGAGGAGATGTTTGTCCGTGCCCTGCCATCTACCCTGATTCACAATTCGCCATCGTACCGCTGGCGTTAAGGAGTTCCGAGCACGACACAGTCGTAGCTTGCCAGCGAATTTAGGCCAACGAAGTGCACACGTTACCGAAGGCAGCGGGAGAAGTTTCAAAGTAAACACACGATATCTCCTGCAGAGTAGCAGCAAGAACAGAGCCTCAGTAGTATAAGTAGGGCATACGTTGCACGTTTGGTCATCAGTGGACGGGCTCGTCCGAAACGACCGTGACACCCTGAAAGCTTCACAGAAATCCTTCCTACAGGCGTGTACAAGCCGTCAAGCCTAAACCATTGGGAAAACAACACCGGCACACTCTTCGCAACCTTTTTCTGTATTTATCCTTGGGTAGTTTCAACTGTTCTGCGATCGCGTCTATTGTATTGAGAAACGGCAATCTTTTTTTATTCGCTAGTTTATTTGAAATAAGTCATAACAACTGCTTCAGAATGTCGACGCTGAAAGTGTTGAAGATGCAGCACTTCATCGGCCAAAGGTCAAGCGTTTCTCACGGTTTGTCTAACAGTTACGACGGCATCTACCTCTAAATTGCTGCTGCTAAAATGTGCAGGTCTGATAATATTTGGAATATTTGCCGTTGCAACTAACAATGATGTTTTGTTTGTATTGTATGTTATCCCATATAATGTAAGATCGTTTCTCTTTTGATGCCAACCAACAGGGGACATTATCCTCAACAGGCTCTCAAACAACGCACCTATGAAGAAGGGAACTGCTTGTACCATTCACTGCATTCACATGACCCGCGACCTTTAACAAAACGATGCTGTAAATTCGAACCTTTTGAAACCAGAAGAGAAAAATGGGAACTGTTGTAGTAAATGTTGGCACATGCTTCCATCTTGGGCAATGCTTCAATTTTGCTGCATAGTTCTCGCAAGCAGTCACCCTGTACACAGCACAATGTGGCCGGTTGATTTAAAAGATCACGTGGTAACATCATTTGAACCTGTATGCGCGCTAAACGCGCTATCATCGACATTGTTTTCTCAAAAGGTATATCTGACAAAGGGGCATGTACAACAAAAAGCGCAGTTAAAACAGCAGTCCTGAATTATTTGAACCCGTAATCAGTTGCGAAGTGATATGTTTGCATCGATGTAGTGGATCGTGCTGAGAAAGTATCGATTTCGTGGCGTCATTACCATTATCAAAGGTGCTAAACTTGACGAAAGTACTTCGTCGGGCAAAGTGGAAGCATTGCCAATAATTATATCGCGTGAGTTCTTAAATAGCTACGAAATATTTGATTTAGATGAGTTATGTTGGGCACGATTAATATTTCATACTTCCAAGCACAGCGCAAAAACCACAGAAAAGTAATCATATATTAAATCGACACGACCCAGTCTTGTCTAGTCTTTCGTCAGTTGCGATTTTCGCGCTGTAGTTTACGTATGAAATGTTTGCTAGGATAAAAAAAAATACAGTTGGCAAGTAGAGACGACACTTCTCAGGCTGTCGCGAGAGCATGTGAACATCCTCACAAAAGAAGACAGCGCAATTGAAATGCATAAATATTACGGGGAGTAAGCAGTTTCATAACTGAACTTCAGGGAAACAACTCTTCATGACAAGTAGCTGCAGAGATAGGGAGTTACGTCTTCCATTATAATAGCCTGAAAAAAAAAAGAAATACTGAAAAGATCTGTTAAGCACGGGCTATTAGCAACGTGTCCGATCTCGTCCCCTCACAAGCACCACAACGTGCCACGCCTTCTCCCAACAATGCGGACAGTTTTCTACTTTATACGGACACCTCTTCTCAGAGACATCGTGGAGTCGCACAGAGATAAAGAGTCAGAGAAGAAGAGCGCTGTCATCGTTGTCGCAGTGTTTTTTTTTTTTTTTTTTCACAAGGCGGACGAAGCTCGTGGTGGAAGCTTTGGCTTGCATGAATGCGTGAGAAGCTGGAGTAGCAACGTTGGCGGCTGGTTTGAGTATTCCTTCTCCGCTCTTGACCGCGCGCTTCACTCTGCTCGGTCGAACCTCCTCCTCCCGTGTTCCGCCATCCGCGCACTGAACGTCTCATAACACAGGCAGAAGAGAGAGAGGGGGGGAGGCGGCGAGGAGAGCGCGCGGTAGCGCGAGGCAGCCGTGTCAAAAAAAAAAAAAAAAAGAGAGAGAGACGTGTCCTTCGAAGCAAGTTGGAAAGGCTCAGTTCGGCACGCAGCACCACAAGAACAAAAGCCACCTGAGTAGCTAGCGTGCAGGTATGACTCACGACGCCCACGTTTGTTCATCCGATCACATTCTCCTCGTTTCGCTGCCACCTACCGCGCAAAGGCGTGGCCGGTGACCGGTTGGTTGGTGGGAGAGACAGCACAACGCCATGCGGCAGATATGTATCAAGTCTGAGTCGATCCTTCCGTTGATTGGGCCGGGGGTGCACAAAATGTTCCGGCAACGTCTGGAGGAGCAGAAGTCAGCGGCCGACAAGAGGAGCAGCGAGCGTCACGTGGGCGGGTCAACGGGGGGTTACCCTAGGCGGCGTTCGGCACTTCCGTTCGCCCGGAAGTTGGTGGGTGGAATGTACAGCTGCCGGGGTCCAAGCGCCGTCTTTGCTCTCGCTCGTTTGTTCGCTTTGCTTGTGTCGCGCGTCTGCGTCTGGTGCAACAGTCCGTGCCGGCGGGGTACTGTCGGGCCGGCTCAGTTCCACGGCGTCCCACCCCGGGTCTTGCGCTTGCGTCCTGTCCTCCGCGGGGGTCTGTCTCCGGCGCGGCCCTCACCTGCGAAGTTGCGCGTGAGACGTTACTAATGGTAGTGCAAGCCGTGAAAAGTTCAATTTGAGAGTCAACTCTCCGAGTTCCCTTCTGGCTCAACTGGCGGCAGGGCGACTTCTAAAGCATCTGGCAATTCGGAAGAAATCGAATTGTCGGATGAGTGTGGTGTGTATATAAGGGCAACATCGACGTCTGTGTCTCTTGTAGGAGATGATTACTTTATCTCAATATTAGCTGTCTCGTTATCACAGTCAAATATAGCTCGGCGTATGTTCTGGCATAAAAAAGCCAATGCAGTGATTTAATGTAAAACGTCTCCAGCTTAACATGTATCTGTGCAGGGCTTGGGTTTCGCGATTAAGGAAGCTTCTTTTTTTAATCTGTAGGAACCAGCAGAATGCGCTGTGTACAGCCATTGGAGCAGAATATTCTAGTTGCCTATAGTCAGGACGAACACGTCACCACGTGACCACGCTCAGCGATGCTCCAGTAGAGCCAGCGCGGCAGCGCACCAAAGCATATCAGCGCAGGCGGAGCAATGCTTGCAAGCGCAAATTTGTGTCGTCTATTACATTTTTTAGTCTCGCCGAAGCTGCGTTGCACTGAAGACAATTTCGCTTTCAGCAGCATACTGCCATCGCGAAGAAGCCAACCTTGTGTTTGCGTGCAACATGTAACAGGCCAGCGGCTTCCGCAGCTTTAATTAAATTGTTGCGTTTAGAATTCCAAAATCACTCCGTGGCGAAATCCAAGACACGGTAACGAGACGCACCGTAGTTGGGAACTCCGAATTAATTTTGGCCGCGTGGGCTTCTTTAACGCGCACCCAATGCCCGGTACACGGGCGTTTTCGCATTTTGCACAAATAAAGATGTTGACGTCACGGCCAGGGTTCGATCCCTCGACCTCGGGTTTACCAGCGCAACGCCAAAGCAAAGCCAGTACGTCGCCACGGAGGCTCAGTGTCCTCAAGCTGAGCCTAAGAACCCCACAGATGCGAGCAATGTTTTTTGGTGGCGGAAAACAATTCGGTCCCTTTCGTTTAACTGCACTTGTGTTAACGAAAGGAACCAAATTCTTTGCCCTCAAGACACAACAGTTTGCTGGAGTAGACCAAGTTCACTGGCTGAGGGTGGTGCATCTGCTGACATGTGACGCAAGAAAACTCACGTGTGACTTCGGAGCTGCGAGCCTCCTCGAGCAACACTGCTGCCAGTGGAGCACGATTCACCGCACGCAGCTCTGGCGTGACCGAACAATCCAGCATACTACCCGAAGCCACGCCTCCAGACGTTACAGAAACCGCGTAAGTTTGTTTCAATGCTCTGCCGCGCAGATTGCACTGGCGCCCCGCGCCGCATAGATAGCCCTGCGTTCGCGTGTTCGACCTAACTCCGCTCATCGCTTTCAATATTCCTTCGAGATATAGTACAGATGACAGCTGCCACAACATTAGGACGGTCTTTACAGTGGCTTATTAGAAAATTTTGACCTGCAAGCACGTTTTCTCTGTTAGGTGCTGCAAAGCTCGTGCGACTGTGCGTGAGATCGCACACAAGCAGAACTTTCACTCAGAAGTTATTTGCACATTGCGGCAGATATTTCGCAAAGGCTGGTTTATAATAAACAAATTATAACTTGTGTAGTTGTTACCATTATCAGCACAGCGCGGACAGCACTCATCTTCTTTCTGGAACTTTATTGGGCACGAGAGCTTGGCACACCGCTGTCTTCTGCACCGGGATTTCCCATCCTGTTTAAAAAGCAAAAAAAAAACGCACGTTCTGATGCAAGATACCCTAGAATGTGACGTTAACACAGTGTGCCAAAAGTTGTCAGTTCATGCAGTGATATTACAAACAAAATCAAAAAGAAAACAAGCAGCCTGAATGCTGCACAACTATGAAGCACAGCAGTTCCGATTGACAGCAGCAGTAACTATAGCTTAGCTGTTCATGACATGAGTGCTTAAACAACAGGCACAGCTTTACTGACATGCACATTTGCAAACTGAATAGGTTGTTCTGGAACTGCAAACATTTTTTGTTAAATTCTTCTTCGCATATTATTACCTTAAATTACATTGGCAACACATAATGGACGATATAACATGCCATGCTGGCAAAAAAAGTATGGGCTGTGCTGGAAAATAAAAGCTGCAGAGTTTAGCGAAAGCAAGCTTACTTTCATGCTTCATTTTGAGAACTAAAGTTTACAGGCAAAATTCTCGTAACACATTTGACAGTTTGTCGAGTGTTTCAGGGATGAGACAGTTTATGTATAAATTAAAGCGTTCCTCAAAGAAGATTCACAGCCACAGTGCATATGTGGTGCTCGGCAGTCCTTTTTTCTTTCAAATGATGTCATAGCTTGATGAAAGGACAGCTGATCATTTACAAGAAATAAGAGAAAGCTTACCTTGCAGTGGCATCTAATGCACTTCATTTCACCAAAAGGCTGCACAGTTGGATGCCATTCCTCTCCATTGTGAAATACTTGTAGCTGAAACTGACATCCTGTTTGAAAAGAAAGGAATGCTTTGTCAAGTCTAGGAAAAAACGATGCTTAAAGGAGTCGCCTTAAATAAGCTATCGACGTTCCTTTGACATTCAAGTTGTGCAGTACATTCAAAACTTTATAAAAGAAAGCGTGTTTATTGTTTTAGCATGAAATGGCACGGCATTCCTACATTTCTGCTTGTACACTGTTGCTTTTCCCAAGTGTTCAAAATTCTACAAATGCACTTCACACGTGCTACCTACTATTTACATATAAGCGTATGAGTATTTTTGTGACTACATGGGATCAGCTAGGTGTAGTTCTACATTGTTTTGTAAACGGTGTACAAGCATATTCAAATCCTTGCCAACTTTCGGGATGAATAGGAGGCCACAATTACACAGTTCACTGGTCCTTTGTACCAAGCTTACATTAAGCACATACTAAGTTTTCAGCCTTTTTATAATGAACCCACAGCTGTGTCCAGCAGGAATTGATTTCTTTAATAAGAGAAAGTTTAAGCAATCACACAGTCATTGTAACAGCCAACGCCAAAAGTTGGTTCTGCTAAAAAATTGATCAGAATGATTCACATCCCCAACACTCCGTGCAAGTACGGCCATATTCATCACCCATGCATATTGCAGGAGCTTCGACAGCTAGTGCTTTCGCGAGAAGAGCTGTGGGCAATTACCTCCACTTGACAGAATGTCCTTTGGTGTCTTTTTTGATCCTTGATCACGGAGTTGCGTTGGAACACTTGTATCTTGAGATTTCACAGGAATAACATCTGCTTAAAAGAAAAACACACCGAATATAGGAGTAACGATGACCAAGTTTGCACATTTCGGAAATGATCAGTTTTCAGAAAAAAAAAGGAATTGGCAACAGCAATTATACCAAAATATAATAATGAATGACTATGCCATGATAGCCATATATACTTGTGTTGGATATGAGGTGCTAATGGTGACATAGCTATTATGCTCTCTTCCAGCCCATGGTGGTTGCAAAAAAGCATTCTTTATTTCTTCAGCTGTATATCTGACTGCTCTAATCAAGGAGAGGACATGGAAAAATAATGTTCGTTTGCCGAAAAGTAATCACTGCTACTTGTAAAAACCGCTTACAAGTACAGCAAAACAATTGAATACATTTTCCTATTTTGTGATGCTAGAATATGCTTGCGATTTTTTTGTAAGTTGCTTGATTTGTTACCCGTGGTGTTATATTTGAATGGGATCTTAGATGCATTTGTGCTGTTACGTTGAGATATTGGATAGACACTCTGCTGATAGACTTAAGTAAAGAGATAAAAATGTTCAACTCCAGAAAGGCAAAATATAGTGTTCTAAAGTACAAGTGCATCAATGTTGAGAAGGAAACCGAAAATAGATTGAATAAATTAGAAGGTGATGTAAAAATGTGGCAGGGGGGTGATGCCATCGCCTGGGAAATGCAGAATGATAAGATACTAACAAGAATTATACTGGTAAATACTTCTCAAGAGCACAGAACAATTTAACTAGAAATAAAATAAATTAATGACAGCACGTGCTCTTTGATCTTTCAAGCATAGGGCAAAGATCTTGCACTGCGTGTGCTTGCTCCGCTTGTGCAATTTAAGAGGAAGCGTTAGCTCGGGCCCAACTCTGATGCGGCCTATTAAAATACATGTAAAAGCCAAAAACGTTTTTTCCGAGATAACCCCTGGATCGATTTTAATGAAATTTGCTGAATTTGAGAGGGAAAGTTAAAATCTAATGACTGTTGGAAGCGGAATTTCTATTGAGGGCTTGAATTTCGTTAAAAATATTTTCAAATATTCAACCGTTTGAAAAAAATAGAACCATGTAGTTTACAAATTTATAGCTCTGCATCAGGAAGCGCGGTTCTGTAAATGGCATCCATTAGATCATTCAAAGCGGAAGAATTCGATATGGCATTTTACATCTTACGTAGATTTGTTACGTTCGTTACAAGGGTTCTGCAAAAGCCGTATTTCCATATTACTAATTTTTTATATTAATGTGTAACATGAATTTTGTCCGCTTTAGATTTACTGTTAGATGCAATTAACGGAATTGTATTATCATTTTTCGATGTTGAGTTGCAGATTTGTGAACTTGATAGTTTCGTTTTTCTGAAAGTGTTCGATTTTTGCCAATTTTTAATAAAAAATTGACAACCTAACTCAAAAATTCCAAAACAACAGTCACTATATTTTAAGTTTTCTTTTAAATGCAACAAACCTCGTCAAATTTGGAGCAGTGGTTGCCGAGAAAAACGAATTCTCCTTTTACATATATTTAGATAGGAGCACCCGAGCTAAAGCTTCCTCTTAAAAGAGAAAGCCTTAAGTGGCTCGTTTCAGTGACTCATACCCGAAAAAAGCGGAGCCTGATTCAGTAATAAAAGAAAAGTTGACGAATGGTACAAAAAATATTAAGATCAGCAATGGCTCATAACCGAAAAAAAAAATAATCTGGAATGGCTCATACCTCCGTAAGTAAACAAAGATGTAATGGCTGAATACGAAAGAAGAAACGAAAAAAAAAGAACTAAAGAAGGAACGAAATGGAAAAAGAACCAACAAAAGAACAAGGAAAGAGAGAACAAATAAAGCAAGAACGAAAGAAAGAAAGAGAAAAAACGGAAAGTGACAACGAAACAAAGAAGGAAAGATGCTCTAGGTAGTACAACTAGGTACTCGCATGTGTCGTTGAGGAAATCAACCTACAGCGCAATACGTTAACTTTACACTGAGGCTCGTTGTGTCTTGCAAGAAGTCTGACCCCTCCGATCGTATAACTTAATACATTACCACGTGTGCAGCAGGCTTTCACATTCGCGGGTTACGCGAGTGAAAGGCGCTCCAGATTTTTTTTTTAAGCGAATAAGGCATATCTTTATGCATAACAAACGCTGGAATATTCACAGTAACGCAACATACTAGGCCAGCCATTTCATGATCATGATGGTTGTTATTAATATTATTAGAAGCAATAAAATATAGTAAGTACTATTAATAAGTGATCTTGTTTGATGTCGAATTCGAATACGAGATTTTACGAAATTTTGTAGAGAACACTTTCATGTTTTGCTCCAGAGAGACAATTTCTTAATGTAATCGACACTTACTAGGACATTTCTTGCAGCACGACAGAGCATTCTCTCTGTAGGCATCCTTTTCGGAACAGCTCAATGGTGGGCATGTGATGCGTCGACACTCCACTGTTAGCGTCGTTGGCTGCAAGTCAATGCAGGAATGAAAAAAAAAATGAAACCCGAGGGTATATCTTCTGCAATGCACAGTGAAGCCATATCTGACCAAAAAAGAAATATGTGAAAGGCTTTCTTCAACTGAAACTTAAGTCATGTTTATATCTTAAATCTAGCACTGGATGTGATTGTTTTTTCAACTTTTCTAACAAGGAATTTGCAGGAAGATTAAGACACAGAACATTCTTGTTAAGTCCAAGTTAGAGCACCACGAACACGAGAAACAACAAAGCAAACAAGTGCTGCCACTAGCGCAGCAAGGTAGGACCGGGTCACTGGCCACGCTACCTGACAGGTGCAAACGGCGCAGCGGCTGAAGCCAAAGGGCGGGATGTAGGGGTGCCACTTGGATCCGGCCAGGTGGAACTTCTTGTCTCCCTCGAGGAAGCAGCCGTGCGGAGAGTGGGCCTCACCCGGCGCGAAAGTCGCGTTCAGGCCTCCCGACTCGTCTGCGCAGCGATGGAAGACGGAGCCAACACTGCATAAGCCCTGCCGGCACGGATGATACTGCTACCGACGGCAGCCAGACAGAAAGTTTACGAGTACGTCTGCCCTTAGGCCTCCATGCTTGAAATGGAGCCCTCCGACATTTTCAGCGCTTCCTTTACAAATTACCCGCTGACTCATGACACCTAGGGCATCGTCGTGACATGAGGACAAGCGTACTGTATATCCTTTACGTCTGAGCCTCGTTATTTGAATACACGTAAAAGCCAGACACGTTAGCATTTGGCTAATACTTCGCGGATTTTAATGAGTTTCGTTCGCTTACAATATGCATAGGCTCTGCATGTTATGACCCGAGAGAGATCTAATGCGATACGATTTGAGTTACTCTATTATTCGATTTCAAATAAGCGGAGAATAGCAAAGCGAATGCTGCAACTCATTTAAGAAAGAGAAGTCCATTCACCGGGTCACTCTAATCATTTTATTTGTATTTAATGGACCTGTTAGAGCTTCTCCGGGGCCTGCGCTCATCTCATATTTCTCTCAGCCCCTTTGTTAGCTTGACGATGAGCCTTGTTTTCTTTTCCCGTTGCATTCTAGAAACGACTCATTTTCGATGCCCGTGCGATTTCCAAGCAAATGACGCTTTGCCCCGCAGTTTCGGCTGTTCTACGCTTGACCGCTGCTTCGGCCTTGCCACGCCACCTTCCCGCGGCAGCAGTGGCCGCCTCCTCTTTGAACGTGACCACCTTTTTGCGAGGGTAGTGAATTCCGCTACGCGAGAGGCGCAACCCAGCCAGTGAAAAGAATGATGCCGCATGTCACTTGGCGCTGACGTAACTGCCATAGCCCAACTCGTAATTCCCAGCGCCGTGCCTCTCCTCACCCCTTGACGTTCATTCCGTTCACCTACCACACGCCTCCCCCTCTCTCTCAGCTATTTTCTACGATAATCCCCAGCGCCAGGCGCCTTGAGTTATCCGTGTGATGCTATCTCTGAAGTGAAATACTCTACCAGCTCTCTGAGGATCTGCAAGCAAAAAATATAGAAAGAAAGAAGAGGAGCTACGAAACGTCTAGACCGGCAATAAAACCACATGCCTAAATTCCGCAGGCTGTATCAATTGAGCCTTCTAAAGCGAACAGAATTGGTATATTGAAAGGCGCTGTCAAACATACTACTAATTTGTGAATTCAATCTGTGTGGAAACTCACGGCCCCGTCGTCATTTTTTCACGTTAATTCTAAACTAATACACTCGCTCGCTTTAGGTTCGTCAATGCTCCCCGTTCAGTTCTACTCGTTCAGTTTTCCAAGTGAGCAGACAGCAGTGTAAAGTGCATTTGGCAGAATGCTTTTGCAAAGATGTGTTCCATTATGTGGTTAAGCCATCCCTAGTTAATGTTTTGCTAAGAGTGTAGTCACCTTGGCACGTTGGGCAGCATTCCCCTGGAAGCGTCACTGCATTGGGGCATTGCACGGCAGGGCATACGACGGCGTCACATACCAGACGACCTCTCTGTAAAACAGACAGCACAGCAACATTTCGAAACAAACGGAAATTGGGGTTGAATTGGGCTGCGCTAGTCAAAGCTTTATGTCCCCGCCTTTGCCGTATCGACAAACTCCTCGACAGGAGTCCAAGCGTTGCAAAATTCCGCACCGGAAAGGGTTGACTGTCCAACAAAACGTGAAGAATAAACCTCAGTGATTGAGAAAAATGTGCAATAGAAACGGCAAAAATAACTGTTGCAGACGGAAAAAGGATCGAATGAATAATGGCGTACTTAAGTCAACCACAGCTCTTTGCAGAATGACACACCATGATGTACCGGCCACATTCAGGCGCGAACAGCGCTAGAGACAATGACACAGGTGAAAGCATATAAAGAAGAAAGCGACACGGTGCGCTTTTCCTTGTATACACCTTCATATGTGTCTGTATCTTCAGTGCTGTTCCCGTCTGAATATAAAAAACTAACTAGCGGATGTTCTCACTTCAATACTGGGCGCAGATACTCAGAGCATATGCCATCGATTTCTTGCATAGCGCTGAAAGAGACATACATACCCGATGCTTCTGTTTGTGCACTATAGAGTTTCAGTTCCCCTACCTAGAATTCGTACTTAGGTAAACAGAGCATCGCAATAAGCTACTTAGAGGAAACTCCTAAGTGTCAGTCAAGTACAACGCCTGTTGGCCAGGCACAAATGACAGCACAACAACAGTAACGAGAACGACGGCTTCGACTGCACGAGAACTACGGTGCCATGATGTTGACAGAACGACGACTGTGTTGACATTACGGCACGCGTGTGGCAGGCTTGCGATCGCTTTGTGGAGTTGTGATGAAGTGTAGTTTTCTTTACTCTCATCTTACCTCGAAGAAACGTGATGGTGATGCTCGCGACGGATTCGACGAAAGTTGCATCAAGTCCCTTTCGGAGTTATCGACATAAGTAAAAGAATAACCCGCGTAGTAACGTGATTTCGCACAAAAACCTGTACTACACTTCCTGCGAATGTTTGCGAAAACATTTCCATAGCACAAGCCAAATACGCGCAATTGATTATGCAAGGTAAGTGACGGAGAACGTACCTGGCAGGAGCACATGACACATGCCTCGTGTCGCGCCGTCCACTGGGCCCCGTCGTCGAACACCTCGCCGTCGTAGTAGCACTTGTGGTTGGACTCGATGCGGTAGATCTCGTTGTTTTCCGCACCTCCCGCGTCGCTCGAGTAGCCGGCCACGGCCGTGTGTCCGGAGCCACCGCTGACTCCGCTCTTGGCGAGATCGGGAAGGCAGTTGTCGGGAATCCGAATCTAATCGGAGAGAAAACGACACTTGAACATAGGGTATATTTCAGTCGCTCTGTTCGCCTCACAATCCGATCAATTTGGGCAGTAAGATAGCACAGTTACCGGATTATATAGCGACTTCGTGATAAAGGCTCTGCTTCGTGACCTTTGACGGCCACCCTGACAACATCAGTTTTGAAGATAATCTGAGACTTATAGCTCTCGCACAACGCGCAAACACACAAACACGCATACACGCGCACAATCACACACACTTACACACACGATGAGACCCCGAACGTGCACTGCTCCCTCAAAAGTTCAAGGCTACTTCCCCTCATAAAGAGTCAATTTGCAGCAAAGCCAGCTTTACCTATAGGAACTGCTTAATGAGCATTTATACCTAGTTCAGGGTGTCAAGAAAGATTAAGAAATCAGAGGGAATACATTTTTTTCTTAAGAAATTTCTCGTCCGGCGTGTACACAATTAATACTAATTAAGCGGATTAAGCGGCTGGATAATTTTCTAACGCCGGCAAAAGACAACGACTCGACAATGCTGCCAATATTTTCCTCTTTCACTCACATCTCTTATGTGTCCCCTGAGCTCGACTTGCTTGGACTTTCCCGACTTCGATGTGACCAGTAAGTACGAAGATCCCCCACTGAGGCGGTGCAGAGTTGCCGCGCTTGGTTCATCCAGGGTGTCTTCCAGCTGGGCATTCATAAAACAAAGAACATCCGTAATTTGCACATCATAGCAGCTGACAGGCAGGCTAACAGAGGTGACGTCAACGCCCGAATTCACTTATTGCCAGCGACGAAACATCTTAGAACGGCTGCGAAGGTCACTGCATAGTAACTACGCTCATAGCAGCTCGACGTATAAATTCTTAGCACTCCCACATATGCATATTGCAAACAAAAGATTTATTCCACCTCTAGTTTTTCAAAGTGTTTAAAAATATGTTCGCCAACAAGTTAACGGTATCTTCATTAAGTATTCAACATAACTGCTGGACAAGCTAAAGTGTTCAACTCGGGACGTACACAGCATGTATATCACATTTAGGGTGCACACATTCTGCAAGATCGATTTCCCCAAAGTACACTATTACCAGGAAATTACTTTTCGTTTCAGTGTCCAACCATTCATACCTCGTCGCCACTAACACGCGCGGTCTCAGTTCACAGAGATTAGAATGTCAAAGCGTTGGAATGACGCAGCCCTTCTGCGCTGAAGCGATCGTTCACCTCGTCTCCGGTGATCCTCTGGAGAACCCTTTGGACGCTGCGTGCGCTAGGCATCATGTTGAAGGCAGGCGTGATCTCGAGGAGCTCGAGTAGGTGCCGCTCGCTGGGCTCCAGTCCCGAGACGAAGACCGAATAGTGAAGCCGGCACGACTTGTCCACCGAGAGCCATGCCTGTCCCGCCGCCGAGCTGTTGCCCTCGGACATGAGCAGCACAGGAGCCTCTGCTTGAAGGGACAACAACGCGAAAGGGTGCAAGCTTGAAGTGAAATAGAAACTTTACCAAGTTGGTAATTTACTTATTGTGAATGCGCCAAGATCTCCACGGACCTGGGGCTTTACATAAAGTATGCGTAAGAGTAACTAAGTACACAATGGCAGTCCTCATGTGTGCAGGATTGTTGTGGCATAATGCTTTCCAATACTTGATCATTTATGTCATAATCCAAAAAAGGCGCTTTTTTTTCGAAAGGTAAAGGATGATAGTTAATTGTCATTAACTGTGTGGGAATGTGTGAAGTCTGCTTTAATACGAGAGTTTCCACATTAAAGGTTAGAGTCTACACAGGACCACAATGTGTAAAGATATGAAATCCACACTGCGTGAAACCAAATAGACTTGAATGGTTGCTCCTTCAAATAGCTGCAAGGGTGAACGAGTTGTACTATTAAAGTACCTTTCTGAAATTGCAAAAGGACGTTCCGTGTTTACATGGTGAAGTAGGCGTGGAAGTATTGCGTTCGTGAATTAATTGCATTAGACTGCCAATTGAATAAGTCTACCACTGTAAAGGAAGTATATCTTGATCTGCCATGCTACCGCATAGTGAACACCTCCAAATCTGGAGCTCTGTAGTAACCAGTGACATCTCTGAGCAAGCTACATTACAGAGACAACGCCCGAAAGAAAATGTGCACGATAGTACGCGGTACCGAACAGCAGGGCGTGCGTTTACGTATGCCGTGAGGTGGTTGCAAAGATTCTCACCACTGAGAAAGGCATCCGAGTAGAGGCGCTGCTTCACTCGTCCTCGCAGTTCGCTCTGGCCTTCGGAGAGCACCTTGAAGGTCAAGTCGTCGGTCAGCAGCATCTCCAGCACCTGGCTAGTGCCGCGGGTGAATGTGCCGTTCGTCTGTCGAGAAAGAACGCGAGGGACACACTGACGGTGGGGAGCAGCAACGGCCGCTGTACGCCACGGGTCTCGCCGTGCCCAGATTCGAGGTGGTCGTTTGGTGCGCGAGTAGCACGTGCAACGTATACAATTAGACGTAAGGAAGAACGGTAACCACAACCGGGACGATGAGATAAGGCGATTGGTTCTCCACGTAACGTTAGAAGCTATGAATAGTATAGGGTCAACGATTTTGTAAAAGAGAAGCCCGCGTGTTGCTGGTGTTAGAGAAAGAGAAAAGGTAGGACAAAATAAAAATAAGTAGATGCTCCGTCAATAGTGCAAGCCTACCTTCTTAGAAGCCACGTGCCCAGAGCTCACTGGTGCTCTGGGCCTCTCGCAGTTATGCATTTTTTTACGTTCTTGCCATTTTCGTGAGAATCATTGCATCAAGGATGAGTGAGAACATGTTCCCACGACCACCTGAACAAGGTCAGTCGTCTACTTCATCGCTCATTTTTGCACGACGTGCCTTTGGAAGCTCGGACCAGCTTGATTCCTGGGAGAGCTCAACGCCAGAAGTCATGGACTCTGACAGCGAGTACACCGTAGTCATGGGCCGCCGTAAGAAGAAGATGCGCCGTATGCCGACTGAGGCGACTTCATCGCATCAGAGTGAGCAAGAATCCTTCATGGTTTCTTACGTGCCGCTCTCGACGTCACACAGCATGAACTCCCTCAGCAGACAGTTTCTAACCGAATATTTTGAAAGTGTGGCCCCTGGGCAAATTAAAGAGATCAGGATCAACGCTCGCAAGAACATCCTGACAATAGATGTAAAAAATTCCGTAGTACTTGAGAAGTTAAATACCATTCCACAATTAAGCGCAATCCCCGTCCGCTCCTTTATTACTTACGGGAAGGAGACAACAACTGGAGTGATTTCCGACGTGGAGCTTGAAATCAAGGATGCGGACCTCAAGAGTCTTTTGAGGTCATCGGTGCGCATTCTTGAGATTCACCGCTTGGGGCAGTCTCGATGTATCAAGTTAACATTTGCTTCTTCGACATTACCAGCGTCTGTCAAAGTGGGCTACGTTACACACCGAGTACGACCATTCGTTCCGAGGCCTATTCAGTGCCGGAAATGTCACAAGATAGGACACGTGAGCGCTGTTTGTAGAAGCAAAGCCACCTGCTCACGTTGCGGCGGAGAGCATGATACCACCGACTGTGAGACGTCCTCATATAAATGTCCCAACTGTACTGGCTCTCACGAAGCGACTTCGAAGAAATGCCCGAAGATGAAACAGGAGGTTCGTATTCTTCGAAAAATGGCCAGAGACCAATCTTCACGTAAAGAGGCTGCTCAATCTGTTCGCCAAAGTGACCAACGCTCGCGACAGAAGCATCACAAAACCATTTCAGGAGAACTACCTAGCGTGTCGCAAGTACCACGACCACCTCTGCCTGTGCGTGCATCAAAGACGGTAACGGCGTCTACTGATAATTCAAGGTCCACGAAAGCACGCGGCAAACATTCACCTCCTCCGGCTGATACAGACACGGAATGGCCTTTGCTGCCCTCTAGGCCCACGGCCATGCCAGCGGGCACTAGCGGTCCTCTGCGCCATGAAGCCAAGAATTATAGGGCCAATGAAACCGGTGACACTACGGACAAGCAAGGATATGAACACAATGAGAAGGAGACTGTACAAAAACTGCTAAAGCACCTAGTCGAGTCTATGCGCGTGATTCTCGGTGGTCTCGAGACTCCGGCCGCTAAAAGTGCCCTACAAGTGCTCGCCGTGCTAGAGCCGCTTATTGCAGGTCTTTATATGGTATAAAGATTTTGTTTGGCGCTTGTGCTGTTCACGCAGGGGAGGCCCACGCCCAGCTTCGTCCTAGTGCCTCTATTTTTAAGTTCACTCGAATTGATGACTACAGACTTGAAGCGAAACCTGATTGTGGCTTCATGGACGACACTTGTGAATGTTTATCATCAGTGTGCTGAACTTGCTTTCACCTTTGCGCATCCTTCTTGCTATGTCATCATCATCTCTCATCACATCTTTATGTCCCCGTCCCCCTCCCCCTGTGCAGAGTAGCAGGCTAGAGCACCTTAGCTCAGGCCGACCTCTCTGCCTTCTTTCAATTAAATTATCTCTCTCTCTCTCTCTCTCACATCCTTGATTTAACCCTATATAAACTTGCGCCTCAATTTCATATAACTGATATCACTAATAGCACGACTTGATGCAAAGAAATCAACATCGGGCTGTTTCTCCAGTCATGCGGAAGACGCGAGAAAGGTTTCTGGAGGGGTGACAGTAGCACACTATCGCCAGAAGCGCAGTAGGACATCATGTCAATCTCCAGCCGAGCCCTATGTCAAAGAACTCGCCATTTACACAGTTTTTAATGAGTATGTGTACTGAGCGCAATGAAAGTCGAGAAATCTCTGCGATAACTCGTGAAAACGAAGTCATAGGCATTGTACTAGGATACTAGGATACTACGATGTACTAAGATACCGTGGTTTTCTCTAACTATGGACACAGGGAAACTGCTTTTCGAATTCCACGTAACAATAGGCAGGGGCCCCGTCAGGCGTTCAATGCACCTTTAATGGCTGCCCCTTCTCAGAACTGTTCCACTTGACATAGAGCTCAAAACTTGTAGGTGAAAAGTTTGTTGCACAACAACTTAATGATAATCAAAAGCAATGCACACCAACTCAGAGCTGTATAACGCTTTCTAGAGCCGGCGATGTGCAAGAGATGGCCACAGCGTGTAAGTGTTATATTGCGGCATTTACTGGTAGGATTTTGCTACTAAACATCATGTTCATTTCGCCCAAACACACTACGAAAAATAAAGAAATTAAAAGTCTTCGTTGCTAGGCACCAAAAAACCATTACGAAACGCGCACCTCTTTTTCTCACGTCGTAACAAGTGAGGCAAAGTAGACCATGCCGCCAGTCTGCGCCAAAGTAGCGACAGCAGCGCCACCATTTGTGCGGTCCTTTCAGTTCTTCCTCCATTTTTTTTTTTTTTTTATCAGCTCGTCGTTTGTTATAGCCCGCGGGAGACCCATCGGTGTCGACCAGCCAGCTACGATGTTTCTCTTACCTCCTGTTTGTGGAAGTTTGTTCTTGCAGCGTCCACTATTCATCGCCCAGTAATATCACCAAAGCGTCGCCCGAACTTCGTTAGCTCTTTTGCCTCTGCCATAGAGTGCAACGTGAGTGCGCTCGCTACCCAAGCTCCGCACTCCAATACCTCGCATTTTTTTACCTCTCTTCACCAGCCGCATCGTTACACAACTGACTATCGTCCTGGTAACGTACATTGGTGTGAAGTCATTATCTCCCGCGCTGATATTCGCATGAAGGTCAACTATGTTTTCAATGAGACATCATTGTGGTAGGACACTCCCCGGCATTGGTGGTTAGGGTGCACGCAATATAAAAACGCGCACCCCATCGGTATCGTTATCAAATGGCGTGCATGCGTCGACCTTGATGCCAGCGCGTGATATGCGTTCCCACTGGGGTTTTAATACGGTTGGGTAACACGGCTAGATGCGAATACTTGGGCACCACGCACATGTATATTTGCTAGAGCTTTAATGCCGTTTGTAATGGGAGTCTCTGCAAAAGCCATTAAAAACAGACCGCAAAAAGAAGAAACACGTAGGTCAGCCGATTTTGATATGGTCATCGCATAGCCGTCGCTCTGCTGTAGTTGTGATTTGTTTTACATGTTACTAAAGCTTCGCGCGCTGAAAACGAGGAAACGGTTCCAAAAACAGAGAATTTGATTACAGGGAAACATACAAGACGGCAAAAGATTTAAGAAACTAATTCCCTGATTCAAGTACTCTTGGTCGATAGAAATGGTTTCTTGGGACGAAAGATGAACGTAGAAGTTGAACCACTGAACAAATTTCGGTGAAATTTGCCGCTTTTCAGAAAGAACGGTTTGTTCTGTCGACACGTTGAACCACTACTTCGATTTTTTGCATATAATGTTTAACAATAATTGGCAAAGAAACGAATAACCATCTCTAAATATATATATATATATATATATATATATATATATATATATATAGTGCGTGCTTTATGTGTCCCAGATTCGCGGAAATGTGACGTATATTTATGACTGTTTTATTTATTTCAAATTTTCTAACTTTAGCTAGTTCTGTGAAACGCTGTTGAAAGCCAAGTTGAAGCCCGCATCTGCCCTTTCTTTTACTCCACCCCCCCCCCCCCATAGTAAGAACAATGAAAAAAAAAAGAAAAGTAGACCCTCTCCCAGCGTCATATACATTTCAACTTTTTTTTCGAACTGCAAGATAGGGCGAGTTCAATAAAACCGCGTTTGTAAGAACCTTCGCAACGCGTTCTCGTGTTTTCATTTAGTTGTTCATTCACCATGGCTTCTCTTCGGCCTCACAACTACAGCTACACTATTAAGATAGGAAGAAAAGTTCCTCTGTAATTCGAACGCGTACCTTGGCCAATTCCACCTCCTGCGTACGTGCCTTTTGGCGTAAGCAACGACGACGACAGCACCAGCACCGCGAACAACAACAACAACAACAACAACAACAACAACAACAACAACAACAACAACAATAACAACAACAACAACAACAACAACAACAACGCGGATGGGGTGTAAGACGTGCCTCGTTGAATCAGGCCTCTCTCGCGAGTAGCCCGTTGCAGGAATGCCTGGGGTGAGTGGCCTTTCTGTAGAGATGAGCGCAGGACGCAGGAGCAGGCACAGGGCGCGTGAAAGGAGTCCGACAGCGCTCGATGCCGCACGAGCAACAAGCGTCTCACGTGCACTGTGAGCCGAAGCCGACGCATCCAACGCCCGAGGGTCGTTTCGCGGAAGATATGATAGGCTGCGTGTCGCTCTGACGTCTCGGGCCAAGATGGTTTTCGCTTCGCCCGGAGAGCGCCCACCACGCGTTCGCCACCGTCGCCATGCCAGTTTGAGCCTGGTGACACTCGGCCCTGCATCCCTCGACGAACTCCGGGCAAGGGAGGACCTGGAACTTCGTGCCACTCGCATGCTGGGCCAGTGGCTCAGTCAACGGGCCGCCACCCTCGATCTCCCTGTGGATCCCCCCCTGCCTACTACAGCTTCGAAGCCTCTCCAGGACGGCCACCCAGTACAAGAGCCCCATGCTTCGGTCCCGCTCCCCCCCTCCGACGACGAGGACATGGACATGTCCAGTTCCCGGAAACGCGCCCGCGAGACGGAGAGCGAGGACGAGGAGCCAACCGGGCGACGTAAGCAGCCGTCGAGCTCTCCCCCCAGCCCGGAGCAGCACACGGCAGCCAGCTGCCACGTGCAGCAACCGGACCACGGCAGCGCCATTTCCCCACACTCGGGCGAAACAGCCGCCAACTCCTCTCTGCCTGCCGCCCAAGACGGAGGCCCTCCAAGAAGGGCGAGCACCACCTCTCGACATCCCGCCGAGTCTACAGCCGCCGCCTCCGCGCGCCCTCAGAGCAAGGGCGCACCCGGAACCATCCTCGACGCGCCGTCTGCTCCTGATGGCGGCGCGTCCCCTGCAGCGTCTGCTAGCGAACCATCTACAAACGAAAGCGCTGCCGACGAGATGGAGCTGACGGACGCAACACCCACTGTTTCGTCACATCAGGGCCCTGATCACCCCGCGGCGCGGTTCCTGAAGGACGCACCATGCCAGCCTGCTTCGCGGCCGAAGCCAAAGGGGCAGAAGAAGCAGAAGAAGAGGAAGGGGCCTGCCCATGTTTCCCGTTCGTCTCCCGGGGCAACGGACGACTCGCGGCGCCCGCCCGCTACCCTGGTCACCCCCAGTGTGCCTACAGCCGCAGCCCAGAGAGTGACACCATCCGCCCGCGAGTCCACCACGTCCGACTTCACGCTGGTGCAGTCAAAGAGGGACCGGCGCCGTGCACGAGCCCTGGCGACTGCTGCACTTCCAGTTGACCCCGCGGTCGTCGGTACGGTGCTCTTCCGTCCCTCGGCGCCCGGCGGAACCTTCCGAGGAGCACCGCGCCTCTCACTCGCTGCAACCCTCTCTTCGCGGCCCGGTGTTGCAGTGGTTCGCGTTAACCATAAGCGCAACATCGTGGCCGCCGATACTACCACCCGGGAATGCCTGGAAGAGCTGCTGGCAGTCACTGAGCTGCACGGAATTCCAGTGACTGCCCGACTGCCAGCCGAGCGCGGCAAGAGCACCGGCTTCCTGCACGGGGTGGTCGGGTTACCCGCGGACACAGACCTGCTGGGAGCCATCGAGTCGAGCGTTCCCGTGCTGTCGGCAACGAGGGAGGAGAGCACCATCACCATCCGATTCGCGGGACCGGTCCCCCCTGAACACGTGCGCCTTTTCAAGCTCGGGTTCAGGGTGCGACCTGCCCGGCCCCGTCCTGTGCAATGTCGGCAGTGCGGCCGCTTCGGGCACGTGCTGGAGTCCTGCAGATGGCCGACCGACTGCATCTCCTGCGGCAAAAGCCACGCGGAGGGCGCCTCCTGCGAGAAAGTCCGCTGCCGGAACTGCGGGGGCCCCCATAGGGCCGACACTCCCGCCTGCCCCAAATGGCAGGAAGAACGGGAGGTGGCCACCATCATGGCTTCCTCCACCTCGGCATTGTCGAGGCGTGCTGTCAGGGCAGCAGTCCGGGAGGAGAAGCAGCCACAGCAGTCCTCATCTTCGGCGCGGTCCTATGCGAGCGTGCTGAAGGGCCCCAGTCCTGCACCCAGGCATCCGGTACCAGCCCCTCGTGCCTCTCAACGCCAGCAGACACAGGATACTGCTGCTCCACCCGCCCAAACTACTATGGATCAGCTGGTAGAAAACCTGCTGCTCACCATGCAAGCAGTCAGCACCTTGCTGCCAGCTGACCATCCGCTCCGGGCCATCTGCCTGCAGGCAGTGGCATGTCAACAGCAACACAATCACCATGGCTAGTCGCACAGCAAAACGGCGGCCGCGCATCCTGCAGTGGAACGTGCGCTCGCTGCGCCGACGACACGCCGAACTTTCCGAACACCTACTTCTGCACGAGTACGACGTGCTCGCGTTGCAAGAGACATACACGCGCGACGGGGAGTGCAACTTTCCGGGATTTGTGGGCTACCACAGTGCGACCACCTGCGAGTTACGGACTTGCGCCAACGTGCAGTGCTGTGATCCGCTCCATCAACCCGGTCGCTCCCGCGCGTCTATTTACGTCCGTGCGCGCCTTGCCCAAGCCGTCGTTCGTGTGGCCGACATTGTGCCCACCTCCGTAGAGTGTGTGGCTGTGACTGTACGCGTTGGGGGGGTCGACACTTGTGTCGCCAGCGTGTACGTGCAACCCGTACGACGGTGGGATACGACCTTCATCGAGAGCCTCACCGCGCGCATCGGTGGTGACTGTGTCGTGTGCGGTGATTTCAACTCCCACCACACGGCGTGGGGAAGCGCCCACAGTGAGCCTAACGGCAGGGACCTGCTGAGTTCCATCCATGCTTCGGGCCTGCTAATCATCAACACCGGAAGTCCCACATTTGTGCGTCGGAGAGTACACGGGAGTGCGATTGACTTGTCGCTCGCGAGTGAGCGATGCCACTACGAGTGGGTTCGCAGCCCTGACACGCAGGGGTCGGATCACTATCCGATCTCTCTCGACCCGCTCGGCCTGAACCGCACGAGGACATGTACGTACCGTGTCACGGACTGGTCCCATTTTCGGTCCCTCTGCGCAATATCCCCTCCGGCAAATACAAACTTTCTTACGCATCTTACGAGGTGTTTGGATGCCGCTACAAAATCGTGCGCGGTGCCTGCTGGAACGCCGGTCCCCGATATCAAGCTTCTCAATCTGCGCGCTGTCCGTCGTCGCGCCGAACGCCGTGCCATCAAGAGCGACAAGGTGGAGCTTTGGACTTTATACAACCGCCTGGACGCTGCGTGTCGCCGTCACGCCAGGCAGCGCCGCAATCAGAGCTGGCAAAGTCTCTGCGTGTCATTGGAGGACACTCGCGACAAGTCGCGCCCTTGGCGCATTCTCGCTTCCCTCCTCCGTCCCAAGATCCCTCGCCATCCTGCACTCTCCATCGCGGTGGCTACGGGCTTGAGCACAGAGCAACTGGCCGAACTCTTCGCCGATGCCTTCGCCCCACCGCCACCGTCTGTGCGCCCCGTCAGTGCATCCTGCGAACTACCGCCGCACAACAAGGCTGAACTCCTCGCTCCCCTGCGCTACTTTCCTACGAGGGCAATCTTGGAGCACGTTGAGGTGCTTTGCTCGGCCGAGTTTACCCTTAGTGAGTTGCGCATTGTTTTGAACACGCGTAAACGACGCTCAGCGCCTGGTGCCGACGGACTAACTCATCAGGTCCTCAGGAACGTCGACGCAGCGCAGCTCCCTTCCCTACTCGAGGCCTTCAATGCCGTCTGGCGCAGTGGCATTATTCCTGCTGACTGGAAAGAGGCGATCGTCGTCCCTATTCTCAAGCGCGGCAAAGCTGCCACGAGCGTCAGCTCCTATCGCCCAGTGTCGCTTACTTCGGTAGCCGGCAAAACTCTGGAGGCCATGGCTTTGCGCCGCCTTGAGTGGATTGCCTCCGCCCTCGACGCTTTCGCCCCTGAACAGAGTGGTTTCCGGCGACTGCGCTCAGCAGCTGACTCGCTCGCGGACGTCGTAGCTACGCTCGAGCACGCAGCAAGTCGCCAAGAAGCCGGATATCTCGTGCTGCTCGATGTGCAACGCGCATTTGATGGTCTCCCTCACACCACCATCATTCAAGCCCTCCGTGAGCTACGTGTCACCGGCCGCCTCTTTGACTACATCGCGGCCTTCCTCAGTGACCGCACGCTCAGAGTGCGAGTTGGTGACACGCTCAGTGCCCCTCGCAGCGTGACCTCCGGGGTTCCCCAGGGCAGCGTGATCAGCCCATTTCTTTTTAACTTGGCTCTGGCAAGACTACCTGACTACATCCCCAAGATGACATCCCACGAAGTCCGCGTGGCGATCTACGCCGATGACATTGCACTGTTCGCGTGCGGGCCCACGTCCCTCGGCTTCCAAGTGCGAGAATCCCTGCAGTCGGCGATCAATGCCGTCGATGAATATCTCGCCAGCATAGGGCTCCAGCTCTCGGCGTCAAAAACTGAGGCGTTGTTGGTACACCCCCGTGCTCGTGCGCGCTTCGAAATGCCTTGTCTCACGCTGCGCGGAAGCCCCCTCCCGTGGCAGAGAAAAGTGCGCTATCTTGGACTTGACATCGACTGCCGGGTCAACTTTAACGCCGCCGTCTCCCAGCTCTGCAAGAATTCTAAGAAGGTGGCTGGCGCCGCACGCTCCCTGCTCGCCCGTGGTCGTGGCTGTACACCGCAACTTGCGCTTCGAGTTTACAACTCTGTCGCAACAACGCGAGCACTCTATGCGCTTCCCCTCACGAACGCCAGAGCCACCAACTGGAACGCCATCGACATGGAGCACCGCACCGTAATTCGCCAACTTTACGGGCTTCCTCGCAACTCGCAAGTAGGAGCAACTCTCGCCGAAGCGGGAGACTGGCCGCCCTCACTTCGCGCACGGAAGCAAGCGATGAACCACATCGAGCGCCTTCAACGTTCGCCACAGGGACAACGCCTCGTTTGTCGCCTCCACACCCTCGAGGGCTCGGGCATGGGCCAGCGTGCCACCGAGTTCAGCGCACTCGTCGCGTCGACGCCGCAACTCCTACCACTGCCGGTATCGCCGCACGCCTCCGCGCTACTCGATGTAAACACCACGGTGCCAGGCGTCAAGTCCAAGCGTCAAACAGCTGTTTGTGCTATGCAGCAGGAAACGGCCGCACTGCTACACGAGCGCCTAGGGGGCCGGCTGCTCGTTTACACCGACGGCTCCGTGGCGAGTGATGGTTCTGGTGCTGCAGCGTGCACGGCGCCGGATATTTGCGCTACACGGCAGTGCCGCCTTCGTGCTGTGTGGTCGTCGACGGTGGCCGAGCTTGCTGCGATCGACCTAGCAGCTGATCTCCTGCTTCAACAGCGCAGTGTTGTTTCTGCCGCGATCCTTTCGGACTCGCGCGCGGCACTGTGTATGCTGGAGAAGGATTACCTTGGACCTCCATTGGTGCAGCGCGTCGGCTCAAAGCTCCGCCATCTCGTCAGCCAGGGCTGCGATTTGGCGTTGCAATGGGTTCCAGCGCACATCGGCCTGCAAGGGAACGAAGCCGCGGACGCTCTCGCAAAGCAGGCTCACTCCCTGCGCTTCCCCCTCGCTACCTCGGTCAGCGGCTTCGACGTGGCCAAAGCAACCATTCTGCGAACGCTCCGTGCGCAGCACCCGGACCAGCGCGTCGCCGCGGGTGCGTCACTTCGGCTCCTCCCCCGCGTGGGCTTCTCCCGGGCGGACCGCTCTTTCCTGCTTCGCCTGCGCGTCGGCTGCTACAGGACGGCTGCTAGAACGCACAGGCTGCAGGGAATTGGCGACCCCGCGTGCAGCAACTGCGCCGATACGGAGACGCTCGACCACTTGCTACTTCGCTGCCCTGCTTTCGATGCGGAGCGCACGGACTTGTGTACAGTCTATCGGCGACTGGGACTGACTTACGATACGGCGACCGCGCTGCTATTCCCTGCAGCCCACTCGTCCATCGTGAAGCATGCTCTCTCAGCACTGCTAGACTACTGCAATGCGACGCACTTGAGAGCGCGGCTGTGAGCCCCGCACTCACATTCTTTTTTTTCCCCCTTCCCACGTTCGTCCAGTCTTTCTCTCCTTCATCCTTTTCTTCCCATTCCCCCTTCCCCGTGCAGTGCTGTTGAGGTGTCCTCCTGTGAGAGACAGTTACGGCGCTGCACTCATCTCTTCCGTTTCCTTTCCAAAAAATCACTTCACACACACAGGAATGCCTGGTTCACGGTGGATCAAAGATGAGATCCATAACAAGCCAGCTCCCAAGGGTTCTGGGTAAGGGCTTCTAGGCAATTTTTTTTGTTGCTCTTTGTTTTTATATTTTATATTTTGTTCTCTCTTATGTTTGGCTGAGGAACGCCCCCTAACAATGAGCAACATCCCCCGAAAGTGAAAGCAACCGTGTCCTTTGAAAAGAAAGACAGAAAGGAAGGAAGGAAGAAGAGCGAGCTTACAAGTTGAGGATACGGTTCTTGCAGAGAGAAGGAGGCAGGAATCTCATCTGATATACGCATAAAAAAAGACGTGCACTATTTTTCGAGAACATGATGCCCCGAAAGGGCACGGATTAAGGAATACCTTATTTTTTCGCTCCAGTACGCCCCCCCCCCCCCTCCATCTCGTGGCAACATTCAATAAATTCAGTAAGTGCGAGCAGTACTGTACAAAGCGAGAGCTTGTAACGTTTCTTGCTCTTGTATTCACACATGCGCTGTAATATATATCGACTGAAATAACAATCCAAACGTCTAGAAGCCAAAACATTGTCGTAAAAACAAAATGATGTATTATGTATGCCTATAGTAGAGATGGCAGGAAACAATATAAATCCGACTTATTTTACTAAAACACCTTTTTCTTTGTTTTGTTATGCTTTTATTTATTATTTTTAGTAGAGAATTTTGGCACCAGTTGAAAAGTGGAATTTTGTATAAGGAAAAGAAGTCACCCGGAGACAATTAAAGAGAGGCGATCAGTGGTGCTGGCTTCGTTTCGCCTTCGATATCCTGAGAAGCTTTTTTTTTATCTTAAAGCGGTTCAAAATATTTGTGACGCACCAGTAATCAGATGCGCAGCTCCTACCAATAACCATAGGCAAGGGAGCGACCTAATGCCTCCTCTTTATTAATCGGTATTGCGATGCGAAAAAAAGAAAAGAAAGGCAAAAATTTATAAAAAATGAAAAATAAATACGCGCTAAGCAAAATATCAGCCATAATAACAACGCCTGCGAGCGTTGGCCCTCAAACACGATAGCATGTTGTGAATTCTTGGTTGCAGCATCGGATGTTATACAACGCCGACGTCACAGGCAGCTGTCGATTAAAATAGACGAAATTAGGGGCTACCATATCTAAACCTTCCCAGGTGGGAGTGGTCTGCCCTAGTGTCAGGTCAATAGCTCGACAGGCGCGCATGAGAAATTTTCTGTGCCTCTCATTGCTAACAGTGTTTAGCGAAGATGTACGGAATCAGCGAGACTGCAAGTGTGCGACAATGGAGGAGAAGTGTATGATTCTTTCCGTTCATAATGGCCCATGCTTTTCTGGAAGCGTTGACATCAACATGCGTAACAAGCGCTGAGATAGAAAGAGAGAGAGTTTCCTATTGTATCCTGGAAATGCAGACCTGACGGCACTTCTAGCATGCTATAGTCGAGAGAGTCACCCGCTGCTACGTTTCAACACGTCCAGAGGCGTTAATCAGGCTTTTGCTACGAGGCAACCGCCGACCATCCACGAGCGCCTACCAAGAAGTCAACGCGACGTTGACACCGACTTCTGACGGGTCCACAAAAGGCGCCCACCTACACTACCTGCTTGACAGCCTGAACTAATTACGAAAAGAGCCAACGTCAAATGCCACCGAAGCCCGGTGCCGACCGCGGATTCCCAGGTTGCTATCCTATCCCCTAGTCCATGCTTCGGGTGGGCGGAGGCCATGGAGGTGCGGGTGCTGCGCAGCGCTGCGATAGCTTGGGCGCGGTATCGCTGCCGATTCGACGATTGTGATTGGCTGCGACACAGTCATCAGATTCCCTAGTCGAGTCGCCTAAGGAAGACGACGGTATTAAAGAACGGATACTTTTCGTGCAGTGTGGCCGACATGTCCTGATGTGAACTCGGACGTTTAACTTGCTCCTGCAGGGAGTGGGCTTCCGTAACTGGAGCCGTGTCACTAAGGTCAATTAAACCCCTTTTCCTTTGAACGACAGAAAGCTGAGCTAGTTGGCAAGGGTTCATTATGCAAAAAAGAGGTGAGGCGTGCAGACAGGACACAAGAGTAGGGAAGTGGACAACACGAACGCCGACTATCAACTGAAGGGAGCAATCTTGTGTCCTGTCTGCATGCCTCACTTCTTTTTTCTTTTTTTTTTTTGCATAATGAATCCTTTTCGTTCATTCCTACTACTGGACGTATTCGTTGATGGGCTTCGTGGATTCTTTGCCCTAACCCTGCCTGAAGCGACAACACCGCCGTGGTTACTTGTGGCTATGGTGCTTGGGTTGCTGAGAACTAGGTTCGCGGGATCGAATCCCAGCCACGGTGGCCGCATTTCAATGGGGGCGAAATGCGAAAACGCCCGTATACTTAGATTTACGTCCACGTTAGGAAACCCCAGGTGGACGAAAATTTCGGAGTCCGCCACTACGGCGTGCCTCATAATCTGATCATGGTTTCGGCACGTACAATCCCGTTATTTAATTTTAATTCAAGATGGAAGTGTTGATAAATGAAGAGGCAAGCACAATGCGCGTCAGAAACACGCAATATAAGCAATGCACACCGAAACAGGCGATATACAATAAGTATGGTTCCTTATCGAGACACGTAGCTCTCAAGAAGTATCAGAGGGTTTTCGTAGCGCGGGAGGCACAGGCAGTGACAGTCAGTGGGCCTTGTGCGTGTCGTAGCTCAAGTAAGGACAGTCCATGATGTACGTATGTATTCTGCACAGGCATCAAACCTATTGTTTCTGATGTGCATGGGCTGCACGACCAGAGTACTGGAGGTAAGTCACTCACCCAGTGGTACGCGAAGGGTGGGTTGTACGAGGCAGCCATGGTGCGAACCTCATTGTCGGCAGGGCTGTCCGTCTCCAGGACGACCACCATGGGCGCGCTGTTCATGCCGGAAGCGTACGCCTGCGTTCATCATCATAGTTGTCATCATCATAATTTAGGTCCACTTGCAGGACGAACAACTTTCGAAGAGGTCTCAGAGGGCCCCTGTTCTACGCCAGCCGAATCCACCAGAGAGGAAAAGTAAACTGAGCTGGTTCGTACGATTCATATTGAAACCTCAGCGAGAGAAGTATATCGGAGAATAAAAAAGAAAAATCACGCTCGACACGAACGCTCGTGTGACTTGGTTCTTTCTAGTCATTGTCTAGATTTCGCGTTCAAGTTTGAGCATGAACAGGTCCTATGTGCCTTTGTAAATTTCTTAAGCCTGTCAACTCATCGAATACGCTAACAGCCTGCTAAATAAATCAGACAGTGTTATCAATTACAATCGACGGAAGCGGTAACAGTGCCATTGATTGTGATTCGAATGCTAAAACCAGGAGTCACTGCAATACGTTGTTATAAATTAAACTTTCAGAATACAAGTTTCTTTTTAAGTACGTTCTCTTCACGGGCTAAATTGACGCTTTTCTGCGAAGCCGCATTTTATAGAGCTTTGATAAAGCGTCGACACCTCGTACGGGCTTCGGAGTCGTTTTTGACAAGCACTGGCAGTACGGCTTACTATTCCATTCCGTGAGGATTCCCAGCATTATTGACGAATTGCATGCTTCCAATGTGAGAAGGTGAGCTTGGTATATAATACGCATACCTTAACATAGTCAAGCTCCTGCAGAGAGATATCAGAAAGTCATCAGTATTACACATATAAACAAAGATTTCAGTAAGGGCCTATAAGAACAATTAAACTGGCCGGAAAATGTAAACGGGGAAGTGAAAGTAGGGTGGGGGATTAAATTTGTTGAGAACGATTGCTAAAGAAATAAGACTAGTGCATAGCTGTCATCCTGTGAAAGCACTGAAGCGTTTGACGATAGAAAGTAGCGGCGAAGAAATAAAGAGAAAATAAAATACCCAAACAAAGAGACATGCGGTCAAAGGAAGAAGTATTCTGATCTGCTGCGCTATGCGCAAGAATGAGTGATAATAACATTTTGATAAAATAGCTTCTCAGCCTGAATTGATTTACCGTTCCTGTTTAGCGTTCCTCTAGCTCATCTGAATTTACCCACATGGCCCCTCTATGAGAAAAAGAAAACGCATGGAACAAGAAAGAACTTACCTGGTAAGATATAGACCCATCCTGGTTAACGTTGAGCACTGCGAATCCGGAGTTGGACGTCTCCGCCGTCAGCACAGCTTGAAAGACTAGAGAAAAAAAGAGAGCGAGGAATATTTGATGGTATTTGGGCGCATTGGTTGCCCTGCGTACGCAGCGGCTGATGAAAGTGCACACCATCTTCTATCGCACTTTCTCACGGTCCGCACATTCCATCAGACAGCGCTGCTTCAACTGAACACACGGACCCACAGTCACCCGCTCCATACTTCGTGTACAACGCCGTTAGAGGCAAATTGACTGCTTGCTCTGCGAACTTTTGCACCCGAAAACTAGCGCCTGGAGCATAGGGCGTGAAAATATGAAAATATTACTTGATGAAGAGGAAGATTTGGCTCGAGGCCAGCTCCCGTTTCCCTGTTCAAGTACACGTAAAACACAAGAATGCTTTTAGAACAACCGCTTGACTAATTCGGGTAAAGTTTGTTGCATCTGACAGAGAAAGTTAATACCTAGTGAGTGTATAAAGTAGAACTCGTGTTTCCCGGAAATTGCTAAGTTAAAACAAAATAATTGAAAGCTCTGGGGTTACAAACTTGTTACTCCGGCCGGAAAATAGATATCGAAGTTCTGAAGAGTGCATCTGTTAAAACATCTAAAGCATAAAAATTAGATACTGAATTTACAGCCTAGGTGAAATTTTTACGACATTAACGAAGTTTTTGCGAAAATCCTATTCACAAATCAATGGTATAATTCAGGGTTCAGAGTGGTTCATGACACGTTCTCCGCTTTAGCTGTCCTAGTAAGTGCAGTTTAGAGAAATGTATTATATGTTTTCTTTTTCTTTCATTGCTGATTTACAGAGTTGTAATACAGTGACGGCATAAATCATATATTCGCTTCCTACGGTCAGAAGAGTTTAAAATTTTCTTTTAAATAGAAGAAACCTCAAGATATTTGGTGCAGTCACTGTTGAGAAAAAGAATTTCTCTGTTCCCATGTTTTTAAGTACGAGTGCCCAAGCTAGAGCTTCCTGTTCGCAAACACGGTAGTAATTTCATATAAGCTGTAAATTCTAACATCATATTTGTCCGATTTAGATGCCTAACAAATACAGTTTACAGAACTGCGATATCTGCTCTTGGTGAAGAGTTACAAATGTGTAAACATTATGCTTAAATTTTTTTAGACTTACACATTTCCGGGAATTCTTGTACAAAAAACATTCTGGCCCTAATCAGCAATCTGCTTCCTAGAGCCACTAGAATTTAACTTTCTTCTTCATATGCAACTAATATCATTCAAATTGGCCCAGTGGTTGTGCATGAAAAGTATTCCTGCCTTGCAAATCGTAGTTGGCACCGAGCTAGTGCTTTCTCTTAAGATATTACTGACACAATTCTTACTTTTCCTTTCTTTTACCATATCAGTGATGGTCCAAACCACTTAAACTTTATACAAGGTAACGGCAGGTGCCAGGTACCCCAAATAATTTACGATAGTACCTGTTTCTAAGTAGTATTTTCTGTTCAGAGCCTGTATAAACACAACTTCTCGTTCGTAAGTGCTTTTTTTTTTTCTTTTTTTCAACTGTTTTAAGGTCTCGGCAGTGACATGTCCAGCATTAGGTTTAGCTAAAATTTTTCTTTACGAACAATCTTGTCGCAAGAGGTATTTTGTGAATTCGGACCCCACGTTCACCCATACATTGCTTTAATAATGTCACGCGAGTGTCGACCCCACGGCGCGTCAGGGACCTTGTAGCGGCGAAGTGCAGCGGGAGCGGCGACCGTACGAGCGGACGTACAAGGCGATTTGAAGTGCGAATGCATTCTGCGGACCTGTTCGCTTCAGAAGCGCCCCTCGCCGCTACAAGGCCGAGGACATACCCTACGGTCGACGTTCGCGCGTTATCGTTAAAAAAAATGCAAGGCTACACAAAGGAGTTGGATGCGTCATGACGTCATGATACGCTGCTTCGCTCCGCTCCTGTGATTGTCGCGGCTGCCATGCCCGAGCGCAAAATTGCTATCGCAATAAGACCTCTAACTACTATTGCTACGCCAATGACGGGTCGCTTCCCAGGTGACCGAAAGTTAGCACGAGCTGCTGCGCGAAGTACGCGTTCCAAGTTCTCGAAGAAAACGACACTGAATCGGCGACACTCAACTGTTGCAAGTCGGCCGGACGATCACGGGGCCTTCGATGTGGCGCCTGCCGTCGGGTGACGTCAGGCGCATGCTCAGTTTGCCGGCCACCATCAGCGGCTGCTGCTCCGGGGGCAGGGTCAGTTTCACACTGGCCGTGTTCAGTGACTGCGAAGTCGGAGAAAGGTTTTCTAAAAGGTAATGCTGGGAGGCTGCCAGAAAAGCTACCTTAACGCACTGTCTTTCTGGGCTGTAGTCGGTGCACATCGTCTGGTTTCCCCAGCAAAGCGCGAGACAGGGACGACAGAAAGCCTCGGATAAGAATATCCTTTAGATACGACAGGCAGACTTCATTTTCCTGTGTTCTAGATTTTCTTATATTCTGCATAGTCTCTTATTGTTCAACAAATTTCAGTTGCTATTCGGCGGAATTCGTGTTCCCATTCTGATGTCGCCGTTTGTTAGGCTGGCGAAGCCAGGAAAAGCTCCCTACTTCGAACCGGAATGAAATCAGAGTTCCTAAAAGCAAAGACTAGCCCTTAATGGCACTTACTGATTGTTGCCAGGTGCTCACTTGCGTATATTAGACACTGACTGCATGGGTTATATCTTTGCAACGTACCTCGACCAAAATGTTGAAGTTCCAGTGACCTCTGAACGACGAAGACTATAAGGATATGTGCATTCTGGAAACAGACTCGTACTCACAACGTGAATTTTGGGGAGCGTTATTTCGGAGCTGGCGACCACGGCAGACTCGCTGGTCTTGCCAGCTAGGAGACTCAGCTTGACCACCACGTCTCTGGCGTCTGAAAGGAGAGAGAGAGAGTGAGCGTACAGATCAGGACAGGCAGACGCATTATCCTGCAAGCGGTACTGCCTAGAACTTTCCTCCAAGCGCTAGGAAAATCGCGAGGTTGAGTGACTACTGCGAAGAGAGAAGAGAGAAAACATTTATTTGTCATGAGATTGGGCGACTTCCTCGCAGGGTGGAGCCCTTAGTTCAGGGCCCCATTGGCTCGGATAAATGAGAGGGCCAAAGTGATCCTCGTTCCCTCACCTGGTTCTGCCCGTTAGAAATAATTGATAAACCGTAGGTCAGAGCTTGGTTATCTCAAAATTTCTGAGCACGTTCGCAATATTTTGCGGAACTGTTACGTTCTCGTCTTGTTACCACGCCAGCATGCTTACCTGTTGGGGCGAATATTCCGTTGAACATAACCGTGACGTGGATGTCTGTCCTGGACGGCGAAATGGCAGCGACGCCTCCCCCTCCCAGCGTCTCCTTCACCGCGGGATCGGGAACCATGAGCGAGCTGAACACCTCTGCGTGAATCAGTGAGAGGCAAAAAAAAGTGAGGAAGACAGTCATACATCAAAACCACAAACTATTATGTTCTACGTGCTATGGGGTCGTGTCAGACAACCAGACAGGAGAACAGTAAGAAGGGCTCCATCACTGTGCAATTGCTATTGTCCTCCTCCCGACACCGACCAAATGGAGAGAGAGAGATAGAGGAAGGGAGGATGAACATTCGTCACAGAGATGGCTTAGTGGTTTAAGCAGAGGCGAGAGGCAGTGGGGTGGGAGATCATGAACACAATAACTAAAAAGACAAACAACGCAAGTTTGTGCTCACAGCTTGTCGGTCAAACCAACGTCGTGCACGAACTCCCGTATCGAGCTTATATATTGCAAGGCATCCGCACCAAGGGTTTGAATAGGCCGTGCATCGGGTAAGGTATAATATTGCGTACATTGTGCGTCAGCGCGACTATCACGAGACCAGGACTGTCCCACAGTAGGTGCTTGTCCGTCGGGCAAGGCACCTGCAGGGCATTCCTCGCCAAACGGACTGACTCGCAAGAAACTGCGGAATCGAAGCGTCACGGAAGCACTAGTATTGCCAATCAAACTGAAACACGCAGTCAGCTCTGCTTACTGGCTCGCTGTTAAGAGGACTAGTCGTTGCTACAGTTCCCGTAGTTCTCGAAAAGTCTCATGGCACTCCAGCCATAGTCTAGACTATTATAATTGAACAAGTAAAACGAAGGAAAGGCGGGAATAATGTGAAATTCTGTGTCTTATAATGCTCTTATAGACCTTATTGCGCTTCGTGAGTGGCCAGAAGATTGAAACTACAACAGTCTAACGTTAGTATCAATTGATTGCTTTATTGTAAAACAAGAAAAAGTGACGTAACACGCATGCACACATGCACTTGCGCACTGCCTGTCATACAGACGTCGATGGTCTGAACACAAAACTGCAGGACTATGAGGTCTGGAAAAAGAAAAACAGAGCCTGAATGCTCGAGGCTGAACGCATATAGGAGCTGACTACGTGTGCTATGCACTGCTATGCAAGACCAATAGAGACATAAAGACTGATAAAAAGAAAACAGCAAACCTAAAGTAACGAAACTCGACCGGTAAAGAACTCGGCGAAGAGAGAAATGACACGTGGCAAACATCGCGCGCTCATCACGCGCATGCAAATCGAGGCGGCGCAAGTGGCCACTCAGTATGCCACTCGCCGGGAATATTTCGACCACGTCTGGGCAGCGAGGGAGTTCTGTTCTCCCCGCGGGCATTAGGAACGTCTTGCTGGGCATATCCCGAATGGCACATAAAGGATAAGCCGGACCGGAAGGCCTAAGCCTACCAAAGAGGCCAGAATTCCGGATTTAGTTCCCTGGGAAGCAATACATGCAATTTCTGCCCCTTTCGTCTTCTGTAGAGAGTGAACTTCGAGTGGCAAGGAGAAGGAAGTATTCTAGGGCAATTGAAAGAGAAGAAGAAGAAGTAAAATGGTTGAGTTATCTCTGATTGCCTCACTAAATCCGTGCAAGATTACTGAAGGTCCAGACATGCTAGAGAACAGGAAGTTTGTGTGAGCTAGGAGACTAAAGATGTCTCTTTCCTAGACGCCTCAAGCCTAAGTTATATATAGCTATGCGATGATTTTTGAAACAGAACTCGCACGCGCTTTTTAGAGCTCACTCTTCGGCTTATCTTCTTGAATTTGACTGCAATGGCAGAAACTGCAGGACATGCCGCATTTGTTGCTGTTTTCTTTTCATTCAACCGACCGTCCATCCACGTTTCCTAATGCTGCTTTATCGCCGCAGTGCACTCACATCAACTCGCTTCATCAGCCTTTAGTCAATTAATAATGTATTGTTCGTAAGGACAACACAGAGAAATGCCTGGCAACGTTTCGAGTTGCCAGGCATTTGTCGATTCTTTTTGCCCCGACCAGCCACGTCTCTCAGTTCACATCGACAAGGCTTATCATCGTTTGCCACACAGTTTTTTTCTCGGTCCAGTTTCCCCAGAAGAAGTGCGCATGACCATTCTGAGCTTAAAGAACACTGGAGCTGGTTTAGATAACTTCAACTCATCTCATGTAAAGCTTATAGCTCATCTTATCAGTGACACACTCTCACACATAATAAATCTAATATTCAAAACTGGCGTCTTTCCTAGCTGCTTAAAAATCGCCAAAGTTATTCCTGTTTTCAAAAAGGGTAGCAAGAACTCGTTATTAAACTACCGCCCTATATCTATTTTATCATTTTTCAGCAAGATAATTGAAAAGTTATTCGTAGTGCATTTAACTAGCTATTTCACAAAGTTCAGTATTTTGTCCCCTTATCAATTTGGCTTTCGATCTGGTTATTCAACTGAATTAGCGCTCATAACTTTAACCGATCATCTTAAAACAGCCATTGACACAGGTGAATTGGCTGGTACCTTGTTTATTGATTTTTCTAAAGCATTCGATTCGTTAAATCATGACATACTTTTTGCTAAACTAAACGCTGTTGGCGTGTGTGGTCCAGCACTTTCCCTAATTCGTAGTTATTTACATGATCGAAAACATATCGTCTCTATTTCTGATACACATTCGCGTGCCAAACTAACTAACATAGGGGTTCCACAAGGCTCAATACTAGGACCAATTTTATTCCTCGTGTACATCAATGACCTTCCAGAATACATTACACATTCCAGTTGTATTTTATACGCTGACGACACAACAATTTATTCTTCTAACACTTCCTTGGAATCGCTAATATCTTACCTTAATGCCGACGTGGTTAAAATCGTTAATTGGTACAGAGATAATATGCTCAGTATTAATGCTACTAAATCGAAATTTGTAATTTTTTCATCCGCGCAAAAAAGTGTACAGGAGAAGCCATGCATTAACATTGGACAGACTTCGCTTCAGGCTGTTGACCATGCAACATTTCTTGGAGTTGAACTGGACAATCATTTGAAATTTACAAATCACATATCCTTATTAACGCGTAAAGCAGCATATGGTATCAGAATACTAATCAAAGTCCGCCCCTATTTTCCTATACGTATATTAATTTCACTCTATTACGCATTTATTCACAGCCACATCTCTTACTGCATTTCTTCTTGGGGTAATACTTACGCAACTCACTTGGCTCCCCTGCAACACACACAAAACCAAGCTTTGAGAATAATAAGTTACAGCCATTTTTCATGTAGTGCTCTGCCATTACTCCGCACATATAATGTTTTGTCCGTAGTGGATTTAAATAAATGTTGTCTTAGTGTACTGACGTATAAATTTTGTCGAGGAGAATTACCAATTTCGTTGATATCAAAAGACCAAACCCCCCATTTCACTGGCACTCGATTTTCACACCATAATAATTACCTCCTACCGAAACCAAGGACTAACTACGGCAAACTTACTGCGAACTTTTTGGCAACATCAATATGGAATTCACTACCACCCTCCATTAAATCATCTCCTTCCATTCATTTATTTAAGAAGAAAATTCGTCACCACTTCTTGGGAAAGTGATTGTGCTGTATATTTTTTACGCTTCTGTATGTCGAATAATACTCCTTGGATCTGCTTTTCGTGTTTATACTTTGTTGTTATTACTATGACTCGACTTTGTTAATACTTTCTGTTCCTAGGATTGCTACTGCTGTTGTTAACCGCATTAAGTAAACTTTTTCTATGTATTTTTTGTTGGAGGTCCCTCCTCAGTCTTTGACTATGGGACCTCCTAGAGTTGCTTCTGTAAAACATTTCAAACGCTCAATAAACTGAAACTGAAACTGAAACCGCTATAAAATATCTAAATAAATGTTGGTGCGTTACGTGCAAAAGCGACGATCTGATCATGAGCCACGTCGTAGTATAGGGGACTCCGGATTAATTTCGACCACCTGCGGTCCTTTAGCGTGACCCCAGTGTACGTTACACGGGCGTTTTTTGAATTTCACCCACCATCGAAATGCGGTCGCCGCAGCCGGGTTACATTTCTATAAGTGAATCAATATAACAGCTAGCACGTGAAGAGAGTAAAGAGTAAAACATCTTTATTATTAATATTTGAACGGCGAGAGCAGTGTGGGAGGAACCCTCAGTCCAGGATCCCTAAGATGATTCCGGTGATGTTTCGAGCCAATTGTATCACAGCTCGAAGGACCTCGGGAGGTCCGTCGCGGAGGGCATCGTCCCACAGCTCTTTGTTGCGTAGGGGGTAAAGCAGAGTTGGCAAGGGAGGAAAGAGGTTTGCAGTGCACTCAATCGTGACGTGGAAGATTGTGGGCGAGCTGCCACAGCCAGGGCAACGATCTGCATAACAGTATGGGTATAGAATTTATTGAGAGAGACAAGATTTGGGAAAGTTGCGGTTTGTAACTGGCGTAATGCCACTGCTTCCTCACGCGAGAAGGACGGCGGTGGTGCGGCGTGAGTGCGACGAATGCGTGAATAATGACGTAGGATGTCTTGGTAACGGAGCAATGGATCCCCCCACCCTGAACCAGTGGCCTCACCATGCCGAGCCGCCCGGAGGTAAATTTCTCGGGCAACCGCATGTGCGCGTTCGTTACCCGGCAGCGAGGTGTGACCAGGGCTCCAGAGTAAGTGGATGCGGGGAGGTGTGGTTGGTGCATTTTGCGGGATCTGTTTGAGAATTTGGTGCGCCGCTCTCGGGATGCCATGTCCTGATAGGAACGCCCGGCATGCCTGTTGCGAGTCCGTCAATATATACACTTCCTCAGGAACACGGACGGCGTATCGAAATGCAATAGCAACACCGAGAATTTCCCCGTAAGCGGCATTTGTTCCGCGCATTGCTGCAGAGTCTCTCAGGGATTCGATGCCATCCAAAACTACCGAGGTATAGCCCTCTTGAGTGCGTGATGTGTCCGTGTATAAAGTATGTGTTTCCGGGATGTTTGCAAGCATGCGGCCAAGGTATCGTACACGGGCTTTGCGCCATCCTTTGCCATGCTCGGGGTGCATATTATGTGGCAATGGATGAATACTTAGTGCTTGGCGTATCGCTGACGACAAGATCGTTGGAGAGGGTTTCAGACTCAAGGGGTGGGACAGAGTATCCTAGCCGTGTGAGAAGGTGGCGGCCAGTAGGAGTGAGTAGGAGGAGCTGGCGCTGGCTGACCCAATGTGCCTACACGTCCAAGCGGCCATCCGCTTGGACGTGTAGGCCGAGGATGCGAGCACAATTAACCTGTTGTATGAGTATGCCGTCCACGTGCACAGTGATAGGGGGAGTAGAGGAACGGCTGCGGGGGCAAATGATTATGAGCTCCGACTTTTCCGGAGCACATCTTAAGCCGCATTTTCTCGCGTACTTGGAAACTGTGTCGACTGCTTGCTGCAGTCGGTTCTTTATGACTCCGTCGGAACCCCGTGTCGACCAAATAGTATAAATAGCGTGGGCGACATCAGGGATCTGGTCGAGTAGCCAGGGGAGCCGTACGAGAGCGATATTGAATAGAGTAGGGGAAAGAACTGAGCCCTGGGGTGTCCCACGTCCTACAAGGCGAATCATACCCGATCGATGCGGTCGCATTCCTACGGTGTCTGTGCGATCTCGAAGAAATGCGCGGATATAGTTGTACATACGAATTCCACAGTGTGAATTTGCAACATTGCGAAGGATGAGGTCACGTTCAACGTTATCGAATGCCTCTTTTAGGTCTAAGGCGATGAGTGCTCTCGTTTGGGCGCATGACGGAGGTCCTATGACCTCCTCCCGCAGTTGCAAAAGCACATCTTTGGCAGACAGATGAGCTCGATATCCGAATTGACAGTTAGAAAAGAATGATTTTTCTTCGAGTAAGGGCTGCAGACGCCGCAAGACTACATGCTCCATGAGCTTACCAATGCATGATGTTAGGGAGATGGGTCGTAAGTTTTCAACCTTAACAGGCTTGCCTGGCTTGGGGATCAGTGTGATGTCGGCGTGTCGCCATGCTGTCATGCCATGCTGTGATGTCGGCGTGTCGCCAAGCATACCCTTGCGCCAGCAATCATTGAAGATATGGGTGAGATATCCGCGTCACTAATATCCGCGAAGGGTGGCGAATCGGATGTGGTCGGCTTCCGGTGCCGTGTTGCGGCGTAGGTCTTGTAGGACCACCCACATCTCGTCCGATGTGATGTCTGCATCGAGCAGTTCGTTCGCCTCGCCTACATAAGGATACTCAGGGTACTGCGGCGGTGGGCCTGTGGGTATGAAATACTTCTCTAGCTCCCTGAGGAGTGTCGAGACATCGTCCCTGTAATCGTGCATTAGGATGTGCAGCTGTTGAAATGTTTTTCCCTTTGTTGTGGTGGCGTCTGTGAGCGAGCGAAGAATAGGCCACGTTTTTGCTGTGCTCAATGTGCCTGAGAGGCGATCGCAAAATCCTCGCCAGTTATTCCTCGTAAGGGTTTCTGCATACTCCAGGGATTCCAGTGTAATTTGATCTATACGTTTCCTAAGTTTGCGGCTGAGGCGTTGTCGTTTCCATCGTCGTGTCAACCCTCTACGGGCGTTCCAAAGATGAAGTAAATGTGGGTCTATGTCTGGTGTCTCGGTTGTGGTGCGCAGTGTGCACTTGGTGGCCTCTAGATCTTGTGCGAGAGAGTCAAGCCAGCGTTCGTACCCCTGGCCCTCAGGTGGGTCCTGGCGACATTCCCTGAATTTCGCAGAATACGTAATACGGACATTTCTCTCGGGCTTGCGCGCACCCCGTAATGACAAGGTGGTCGCCACAATGTAGTGGTCAATACCAAGGTGCTCCTCTAAAGGCCCGTGCGCAACGACTGGGCCAGTATTGCGCACGAAGCTGAGGTCAGGGCAGGTGTCACGAGATAGGCTGTGGCCTATACGAGTGGGGTGCTCTGGGTCAGTAAGCAGTGTGTATCTCTTGTTACAGACGACATTCCATAAGCGGGTCCGAATGACGTGGGATGAGAAACAGTTAGTCTTAATGGCAGGATGCAAGCGAATACAAAAAAAGTGAATCGCAAGAGAAGCGAATACGCGTTAGCGAGATGAAATAAGAACGACCGGAAGTTTGGGGAACGCAATATCCGGTGAAGATGAGCGTGGAGTGCGAAAGGTTCGTGCGGAAGCAGTGAGAAAATGGGGGGAGCGGTGTATGCAGTGAAACAGGAAAGCTCATTTGCGATAATTAAACGGTAGCTCGCCTTCATAGAAAGAAAGAAATAAAGAAAGAAAGAAAAATATAACGATAGTGCAGACCACAAAGCAGTTAAAATCGCAAAGTACAAACGCACGAAAAAAGAAAGCTATGGCAGCGCAGACACAACGTACAAGTTAAAACGAATAAAAAAAAAGCTATGGGAACAGCCAAATACATCAATGGTACGTACAAGAATGTAGAAGAAAGTTGAAGGAAAAAAAAAACGAATGAGAACCAGGAGGAGCCGACAAGAACGCGAGCTGGAAAGAGAACGTGACTATATTGGCGAAAACAAAAGGGATAAAGACAGGCGTGTTTCCGGTGAACTGTACTGCAAGACGACGTACAGGAACCAAAATGATAAATGCTCCAAGAGGCAGAAACAACAGCGCAGGGGAAATGGGCTCCTCAAATGAAAGAAAGAAGGCAGAAAGTGAAAGAACGAGAAGAACAAACAAGAGAACACAAGGAAACAGCAATGAAAAAGAAGAAAGACAGGCGCGTCACTTTGGCACAAGACGGTAAGGGAAAGCACACTTTCGGAAATAAACGAGGCTGTTTGAGCGGCGGCGGCTGCGGCGGATGCCGGATCTTGACGAACAACGGCACCGCCACCGCGAAGGAACCGGGCGCTTCTTCCGGCCTGAAATATCGGCCCATACCGACTTGCTGCCATGGCCGAGGCGACGGGGCAAACACGAATTTGTATTCTTCGCTATGCTGCGCTGGGCAACGCCTTCCTATGTGTGTGCGTGTGTAGGTATGTGGGATGAATACAAAAGAAAGAATGAATCCTCCTATAAACGGACCTATTTTGTATATTCGAAGCGTACGGCAGTTGGCTTCCAAATCGACGACAGCTCATAGAAGGGGAAAGCGGTTGTGAAGTTACGATACGGACTGGGCTATTGCCCAGTGTAACGGCCGGCTCAGTCGTATATACGGCATGCTGCGTGCGTTTCCCCGTGCGTCGAATGTGTGTAATGATGACCCCCTTATCCTGGTATACGTCCTGTCCATATAGCATGATACCGACCTCAGTTTGAACGCGGGCACTGCGCGGAAATGCGATAGCTGCGTTTCCGCACGCCTTCGTGTGGAAACTGCTCTTAGCGCTCAAGTTCACGGCACATTTATACAAGTTAACAAAAAATTGTTACCCCTGAGATAATTTCACCTGCACGTGACTTAGCGACCAGAAATACTTTTTTTCTTTTCTTATAGTCATATTGATATTGGCGGCGCCTGGGCATGCAAGTCAAAGTTAGCTTTTTTTTTTTCTATGGGTTCGCCGTTAAGAAGACGTTATAACTTACGGAACAAGATTTTTCATTTGTTTAAAAAATAAACTGGCCGACAAGACAGCCATTTCTTTTTCCAGTTTTGCTCCCACAGCGCATACTGCTTTCGCCAGCGTCGATTACGGCCATCGCGTAAGAATTTGCTCCGCGTGAATGAAATATCTGCTGCATTTACCACAGTCAATGATTCTAGACGGGTCGTTATGTTTGTGCGCGCGTTTCCTTCTTTTGTTTTCGTATGTGCACATCTCATTTCTGTTTCTTCTTTCGACAATGAAAGGTTGGGCAAGAACAAATTACCAAAGTGGACAATACCATCGCATAAATCAAACAGACGCACCTTAGCTACGTTATTTGCAGAGCTTCGTAAGTGTGTCATACTGCAGTCCACCGCAATGTCCCTTCCCCTCCTGTGATTAGCCGAGTGGAATTGATTCGAGGGACATGGCTGCGATGTAAAAGTCACGATGAAAGGCAAGGCACTAACATGACTTCTTCGCTTGCTTCCATTCACGCCAATTAAAGTAAAGAGTTTGTCGAGATATTTTTTTTTCTTTCGTACGCCTTGCAAAGCGAAGCTTTCTTTGCCTCTTTCTTCTACTTTCCCACTGCTGCTGCTGCTGTGGCTGCTGCTGTGGCTGCTGCTGTGGCTGCTGCTGTGGCTGCTGCTGTGGCTGCTGCTGTGGCTGCTGCTGTGGCTGCTGCTCTCTGGCACATCGGGGTGGTTCGGATCGTGTGTATACTTGGCAGGAGCGAGTCAGAGAGGAAAGGCGAAGCGAGAAACTAGTTTGGACCCCACTGCGTAGAATATGCCCAATGCCTAGTACAGCTCCCTGGGCATCGCCACATTAGCCTCTGGACAGCTGTAATAATCTATGACCCCACACAAAAGCATTGCAGAAACTGCAATGCTTCCCTTTCTACTAAGTTTCGAGTCCAGAGCGGACATAGACATAACTGTATGTAGAAGGCAGGAGAAGAGGCAGTTTCCATAATAGGTGGGAGGGGGGGGAGTGAAGGTGACGTGAGAAGGCAAGGAAACCCTACTACTACACGACAGCGCTTGCGGGGAAACTGGATAAGCTTAAGTACAAGGTACGGTAGACTACGTTCCTGGTATTCTTGAAAAACAAACACCATGCAAATATGTCACAGGGACAAATTAGGCAGGGCGTGCAGGAGCAGAGACACATTAATTAAGCGCACCGCTGGGTCTAGGCGACACTACGGAAGCGGTCAAGCGTGAAATCAACACACCTTTGCCCACCGCGACAGCTTTACGGTTATGCTATTGCTAGAGGTCGCGGATTTGGTCCCAACCACGGCAGCCGAATTTCGACGGGGCGAAAGGAAAACGCATGTGTACTTAGATTTTGGGACACCTTAAAGAACATCGTGGTGTCAAAATTAATCCGCAGTGCGGCACTATACGACGTGCTTCATCATCCGATTGAGGTCTTGGCACGTACTACCCCATAATCCAATTCAAGTTTAATACTTCTCCCACGATCGGATGTCCCATGTAAGGCAATGACAATGCTCAACCCTCTCAGAGGTTATGAAACATGGCGCACAACAACGCCTCAAGCAAACACCCCTACCAGTGTGTTCTGTGTGCTACGCAGAAAAACAGGAGTGATGCACGCAAGGTAAGGTTTAACATTAACTCACCACTCTCGCGTTATACTAAGCGTTGAAAAAAAATTAGTTTTCGCCGTCAACATCATTGATAATTACCGTCAATCAAAGCAGTCAGCAGAGAAAGTCTCGCTTACATCGATTCTCACAGTGCGCGGGATCTGCATACATCTTTTTTTATTTGTAAACAGCGCAACTCAACGCTCCGGGTAACAGACAAACACGATACGATGACAGCGCTCGACACAAGACATCGCCAGTGTTGCGCAACTGTGACCTTGTTGGCTGTGCCGACGACAAAGAAAGAAATATTTCGTTAAAGGTTGTCACAATCAGCGTGCACGACGACGGGATCAATGAAATTTTTCAGTGGGTTTACATAGTCGTATGCTGGCGAAACGGTTAGTGACGCAGGTGTGTGTGCTCTAAAACAATGATAAGACAGAAATTGTGTACCTCACCCGAGGTGGAGATATGTTTATTCGAGTTCTGCTTTGCCTTTGCGCAAACAACGCTCCTTGTCCCGAATAACTCACTCATCTCGTCGTTACGTGCGAGCAACGTGAGGAGCCCCGTGGGAGGCAGACGAGACATCGCACAAGAGGGAAGGCTTTTGACAGGAGCTGTGTGCACTGTGCTTCACGAAAGTGCCTGCAGCGTCGCAGAAGCAGCGAAAATTCTGGCACGGACAATAGCGACAAAAATACAGGGACACAGCCACTGCCTTTCTTTTGTCATTCGTGAAAATCCTTCACTATGTTTACAAAGACGGTATCATGACAGAAAGGGTCAACCAGCTTTATGATGTCTCCAAGCTTAGATAAGCGAGAACTTTGAGATAAGACGAAAAAGAAATACATATCATAGGCTTTAATCGCGCATCTAGTAATGTAGTGCCTGTTTGACTTGAGCTGAACTTGAGATGAAATGGAAAGCATTTGCTCCTGTCCGGAAATAAAGTGCTTAAATGTTTAAGTAACGGGCCGCGGGGGGGGGGGGGGGGCGAGCACTGTTCAAAGAGAAGGTGAAATAACGTAGTGTTTTAAGAGATTAGCAAGAAAACCGCCATGAAACAAACAGCGCTTCCACCACTTCTGAGCAAACATTATTATGACAATTTCAATGTGGGCGTGCTATGCGTCTTGTCGTGTTCACGTCCAAAGCTCGCGCTCACATCAACGTGGAACGATGAACCACCTATGGCCAAGCGGCGCATTCATTCCTGCAGGTGGACGTACCCCACAGCATGAGATCGAAGGAAGTGGCGATTCGCGAGGCGTTCTTCGGCGAGTCCGGTTCTAGACTGGGCTTAACCAGACGCGGTCTTTCGCAACTCCGCGTACTTATCGTGAGAGTTAGAAGGTACGGAGACGACTCTCAACTGGCGTGGCTGGCGCTTTCTCTATCGTGCCATGCCTTCTGGCGCTTTGGTGCCACAAGATCTAGCCACGCACCGCCACACGATTGCTTCACGGAGGCGTCGAAGACGAGAGAAGCCGAGCAACTCATGGGTCAGTCTAAAAAAAAAAAAAAAAAGAACGAGATAGCTCGCCGTCGTGTTCCCTCCGGCGAGTAGGAGGACACGACAACACCCGCGCACGTTAATCCAGAGTACGTGCGACGCGCCAATCGGTAACGGAAGCCGATACCTCGAGAGACCATGATCGCGGAAACGAGACACGAAACGAGAGGATTTCCCTCCGCGCATGCTTTACAGGGGGGCGAAGCCGGAAGCGAAGGAGGAGCATCGTGGCTGCAGCTCGAGTTAGTTTTCCCCGCTGTGGCGGTGAACAGAGTGATGAGATGCCCCTCGAGCGCGTTCACTGACGTGCAAGCAGAACTCGTAAGGAGTTGGCTTGGCCACTGTACTAAGGATGAAAAAGCGCGCTTTTTTTTTCTCCCTTCTAAAAAAGGATGACATGCTAAAATTTCACCACGGGGTCCAAAAAATGCTCCTCGGCTACCCAGAAAGGCAATTCTGAAATAAAAAATCAAATAGCGCAGACTTCAGCCATGATACCGCTTCTAAGCTTACTTAAGGCGACGGCAGCAGGGGCTGTCACTAAAGACAGCATCATTTTCGCAACAAAACAACTTGTTTGCCATTCACACAATGTCGTCCTCGAAAAACTTTTGCGGCCTCCAAAAAGCGGGCACGAAAAGCCGCGGCTTTCGGAGTCCTTTGTGGCACGTCGCGTGCTGTGATTTGGTAACTTTGTCATCGTTCTAAAGCAACACTACCCTCATTCGCTTGTATAGGGGAAGAGAAAATAGAGAGAGAGAGAGAGAGAGAGAGAGAGAGAGAGAGAGAGAGAGAGAGAGAGAAGTGGAAGACACGGCACGTGCGTATGCGCCCCATTTAAGAAAGAAGAAAAGAAGGGAAAACAAACCAAACAAAACACAACGGAATGAATCAAACACAGGCAACTTATGAGCAGTACACAGATAAGACGAGAGCAGAGTCATGTAGCTGAAAAAAAAAATTCCCGGAGATCCTTGCCGGCCTCGTATCGAGTCGAAGCTCGACCTTTCCGAAATAAGGAAACGGTGAGCAGAGGTTTGTTGAAGACTAAGCCGATGGATTGGATTGGATAGGATTGGAGTGAACATTATTGAACTTGCTCGACAGCACGGAGCGAAGACGGCCGAAAGTTGGGCGCTGTAAAAGCAAGCGATCAACCACTTCCCTTCAGCGTTCATAAAACGGGCACGCTTAAGCTATTCAAAACGAGACGCAAACGCTGGCGGAGTCCCGAGCACGCGCATAGCGTAACCGGCCAGCGCAACATCCCAATCCTTCGCAGACGCATAAAGCACAGAAAGCGCCAACTGAAGTAAATAACAGAGAAATGAAGGACAGACTTATATGCTACGCACCAAGCACGCAACGGAACGAATGTTCGCTGGCAAAAAGGAAGAAGGAAAATGAAAGAAAGAAAGCAATAAAACGATAACACGTGAAGGCCTTAACAAGACCAGTGTGGTCGTCATTTTGAGTGAAGCGCTTGAGCTGCCATTAACTCTACAGGAGACAAGCGCCAGGAGACAGACGAGTCAACAACACTGCACAAGCGAGCGTCGTGGAGGCAAAGTCAATATTATTCCACCGCGACGGTGCGCGGAGACAGTGCCGCTTGCGCTCGTATGCGCTCCTTTTTATATTTTGTCAGTGTTTTTTTTATTTGTTTCGCCGAAGTGGGGGTAAAATATATGTATAGAAAGAGAGAGAGAGAGAACGCAGAACTGACTGTGAAAGTTTTTGGTTTGGATGATACGACACATCCGATGTTGTCGACGCCATGAGCAGCCGAGCACTGTTTTGACTACATATAATTAAGTTAACGGAAAGTGTGCAAAATGGCACAACTCTCGCCTGAATGCTGCTAGCAGTTTGCCCCTCTATTTGTACAGTCTAAGCAAAACAGCAGCACGTCAGGTAGACGATAACGTGTTCTCGTGTACGTGTATATTTAGCTTCCGAGACATACAGCTACATGCATACATACAGCCTCCAGTTTTCGTCAAAGATTGCACCTCTATCTCAAAATTATAATTTAAAAAAATGGAAAGGAAACAAGAAGAAGCAATGTAGCGGAGCCACATATTATATATATATATATATATATATATATATATATATATATATATATATATATATATATATATATATATATATATGATAAATATTTGAGCGAGAGGAAGCACTCACAGGGAATTTCTGCAGCAATCTTTTTTTACCATACAAATAAATAACGGGCAAGATAATGTTACAAAAACAAAACAGGGAGTGAAGAGAGAGTGACGCCACGCCCACCAACCTGCATGGACTCATAATGTAATGTCCCGAGTGAAATTGAGTGCGTTACTAACACGCCAGACAGGACGACAACGCGCAAACTACCTTCTGGTTGGAGGGTGGGTAGGGGGGGAGCGGGCGAACGCATACACGGACTGCATTCAGGCCATATGCTGATGCCTAGGTTAGAAAGAATGAATGGTTAGAAAAAAAAGACAGCGGGAGAGCTGGGAATGGAAGAGCACATTGACACGAGCGGGCACAATAAATGATTAACTATAGTATAACCAGGCGTTTAATTTTCTTACGTGGTTTTATTATTATTATTATTATTATTATTATTATTATTATTATTATTATTATTATTATTATTATTATTATTATTATTATTATTATTATTATTATTATTATTATTATTGCAGCTCTATTGTGGTACCATGAGGAAGATCAAATCTGTACCTGTGGATGTGTAAACCTTTCCTCTACGCTCAGAGCCTCCAAGATTTCGCTCGTAGCTTTGTCGTTGCAGCGGACAACCGCAGCTCTTTCAAAATTCGGTATCCAGAAATAAGACTTTACTTCTTTTTTCTTTTTCGGGGCGCAGGGAAGTCGCTTGGATGCGAACAGGTGTTGACACGTGTATTTATTTAGATTCAATTTTTCACTGATCCAGCGCGCCGCATTACAAAGTGTATTAATACCAAATGGCCGAATTGGCACTCTAACCATAGAGACGTAGGTTTGTAATACTTACTAATGTTGGGACCCGCGTTTAATAAAGTATAGATTACCTTATTAACTGATTGTTAAGACGGAACAAGTGGCTTAATCGGCATTCTATGAGGTGACCGTAATCAGTTTTCTTTTTTTTTTTAAGTGGAAATAATATTCGTAGATAAAAAAAAAGATTGCGGTGATTCTTGCAGGATTATTTCACTACAGTGCAACAATTTACGTTCAGTATTTGCCACAGATGAAGTAAGTGTACTGCTTAGCTAGAGAGGAAGGCGGGGGGGGGGGGGGGGAGGGACGATGTCGTAGTCATTCTCAGTTTGGGACTTGCTCATCTTAGGCATAAAAACATTGGCAAACGGAGCGAGGAGATGTCGGCACAGTAGCCTGACGATAACCTTCAGCCTATGATGGATATATCTCCTAACTTCCCCTTGGCAAACCGCTGGGTCACAAATCACCACGTAGGCGTGGAGGTACCAAAGCGAACCTGTTAACGCTGAAGCGCAACGGCGAATGGACATAGCTTATTACCTCTTCAGACCGTGAATATGCCAGTGCAGTCTAATGCGCGCCAAAGGTGACGTCGGCACTCTTTCATATCTTTTTTTTTTACTGGTTCTTTTTCTTCTGTCGTGGGGTTAACCGATTAATCGCCCACGTTGCGGGCCTACTGCCATCCTTCTTTTTTCCTGGTCCCGAGAACCAAATTCATTCAGGGCAAATGTTTCCTGTCAGCTTAAACTAATGACCAAGATGAATGAAAGCAAAGGAAACTACCGGAACGAAGCGAGCTTAAGGCCTTGACAGCTGAAACAGCGCTGAAAGAGAAAGAAGAAAATCATAGGAAATGAAAATGGTATAAAAAAAAAACTCTCTCGGATTATGAGAAAGTTCGAGCCAGCTATGTAAATGAAGGTGTTCAGTGAAACTGCTATTTGCTATATTCTTTTCTTCGTTCTCCTTTAATCAAGAGCCTTCTTTCCTGAGGAATACATAGCAAAAGTACCGGAGCCTACACGGTGCGAAAATGTGCGTACATGACCAATATGATTAATTAGCCTGTAGATCTAACGTCCACAACTGCTTCACACCAGTGTCAACGGCCCCCGGAACTTTAGAAGTTTCCTGCTTTCAGAGCGTGCACTGAGTCGGACAGCAATGAAGCTACGCAACGTAGCGATCCAGCTAGCCCCGAAAAGTTGCCTGCTGAGAAAGTGTTATATAAGTGTGCGTGCGTGTGTGTGCGTCTCTTTGTGAGCAGGAAGAGAGGGAATACTTCATTGATCGTGTGAAGTCCGGGATGCCCTGCAGTCCGCCGCCTTTTGAGAAGAGAGTGGCGTGAGAGTCCGAACCCCGTCTTGACAACAAAATTACATCCTCTCCGACCACACTCCACTTATCCCGCATCGACAAAAACTGTTCTTGCTTTATAGGTAACGTAGAGAGCGAACTGGACTCACGCATAAAAAAGATTGATAGGAAAGGTCGCTATACTCAGCCGATCTCCTTCCTATCTTCGTTATGCGCGAGTCTAGTTCGCGCCAAAAACTGTGCTATCCATAAAAATAACCGACATTCCCACCAGCAAGCATTGATGAGCTGTTCGCGTGTTTTTTAACATTCCCGAAAATCGGAACTTTGTCCGAGTGTAAAAATGGCTGGAGTGGCGTTAAGGAAGCAGTCAGTCTCCTTCATTTATGCTTATCGGCGTCCCCAAATGACACCGTTGATTGAGAAATCGTAACCCAAGAAGTCGCCTCACTGATGTCGGCAACGTGACGTCATCAAAAAGAAGGTGTTTCTATTCGAGCAAGAAGCGGTTATATTTATGTTTGCTTTTTTTCCATTTTGTGGTTCTAAATGGAGACTTCGAATTATATTCGGACATAATGTGCCGGATTTTGCGGTATTTCATTTGGGTACAGAAAAGCTCATCACGACCGCCATTCGTATGAGGCAGACCGACACGGTGAATGACCACTAGAGTCACAACAGTAGCTCGAGTGGCTACGACTAGCCCCCTTGCCTTTCTCGCTTTCTATCCCTTTCTCTTCTTGCGAATCGTCCTTGCTACGTGAAGTTGTAAAACCGGAAGCATAAAAGAAGAAAGCACGCAAGTAACGACACCGTCACAAGTCCACACGGAATTTAAACCAACCCACGTTAGGGAGTCGACTCGGCTGCACAAGGCGACGGTGTCTCAACAACAATCGATTCCTTCTGAAATCGAACATAAACGGAAATCGAAGCCAGCTTCATCGATCGACTCTCAGTGCGCTCTTCTCAGTGAGTCACGTTCTTTTTATTTCGTAGTCCTGCCGACACTCAACACTTCTTGGACACGCGGCGCATTAAGTGCAGTGTCAAGAAACGATAGGATCGCAGCATCGATCGTGCTCCCTGCTATTGCTTCGGGACGCTTATATTGCAACGGTCCTCTCGATTTTCCACTACAGGCTCGCATCGAGTTGTAAACGAATAGACAAAGCCATCATCGCGAGTGTTGAATTATGCTGAGTCGCTATCCCGTTTTACTAAAGAGCAGCGGTGCTCCCGGCAGACAAAAACAAAGCGACAATGGTACGAAATGGGAGACCATAAAGTTGGGACGTCTACGTACCCATAAGAACAAATGGAGTTCCAGCTACTCCTTTCCTTACGAGAGTAAGCGCGTGTTACATTTTTAAAGCAGCCCGAAGAATAATCTCTCTCGCTGCTAAAACGACTTTCCTCTGCTATCGCCTAATGATAGCTTGACATACCCCATTTAGAAGTACACACTCTTTAAAAAGTTTGCGCCCTTTGGGGCGTATCTTGTCCCACAACAGTAATCGTCGTCTGCCTTGCTTGCGTTTCCTTTCTTGAAAACTCTATGTTCGTCATTTGCCTGTCGAGAATGCCGTGTCATGCTGATAAAGCGCATGCCGTTCGTGACCTGGAAGTACTGGGCGCGCAGCGCTAATGAAAGAAAACAGCGGCAATACAGATAACGATTATTTTTATGGGACACGATAAGCCCAAAAGTATGCCAAATATTTTAGAAGTGTACGGGAACTCTAGTAGAAGCAGTTAAATGTGTGTCAACTACTTACTGCCGCATAATAGAATCGCCACGACATCTCTTTTCTTAGACCATACAAAAAACAACCATGGGGTAGGTAGGTGGGTTAGTTTTTACTTCATCGTTTCTTCAGCTCATTTCAGTCTTCGCTTGACAATCTAATGTTGTGGTAAAGCAGGGCCAGAAAGTTGACAGCATATCCAATTTCATCAAACAGCGCAACAAATCAAGAGTCAATGTGTCTCTACTCTACACTGCGTCGCTCATTCTCAAGACACCAGTTGCGATGCAGTGTATGTACCGCAAATCAACGAGCCAACATTTCAAACTTTCTCGCGCCTATTTCAAAGTTATTGAATCACCTTTACTGGTGAGTTCGCATTTGTAAGCAGGGGTTGGAAATGTATACCATACCTTGCAGCGCAAAAAGATGCAAAAAGCGAACAAAGTGCACACAAAGGGAAGCGCTTTCTTGTGTGCTTGTGCGTGCAAGAAAGGAGTGTTCGTGACTCCCCTTGGCGCAATATAACTTCCTGACTCCCTTGAAAGGAGTTCCGCTACAACTCTAATAGAGTAATTGCACTCCGAGTTACACAAACAGAGCAAATGAATTGCGTCGTGAATACTTATTCTTCCCTTATAAAAGGGCTGGAAGCAATTCTTCGCAATCGATCATCTATCTTCTAGGCCTTCAATTCAGTGCAGACATCGCATTAGCTTTGACATGTCGATAGGAAAGAGGGCAAGAAATATATATATATATATATATATATATATATATATATATATATATATATATATATATATATATATATATATATATATATATATATATATATATATATATATATATATGTATACATATATATATATATATATATATATATATGCATGCTACTGTGGGAAATGCTTTTTGATCTAACCTATCTTGTTTTTGAGTGCTGAGAAAAGCGGAACGCAGCCGCATTCCCGACAATGGCTAGGCAGATTTGCTCCTCCAGAAGTGTTCAAAGAGTTGTGGTGCTATCGAAGCCTCTCAATGATACACCGGCCTCTTTGGCCGATGTAAGCGTTTCAGCGGCATTTCCTACAACGCACGTATCGCACATGTAAAATAACGGTTTTTATGCAATCGTCGTTGTGTCTGCCACGTCTCTTCTCGGGCTGTTCGTCTTTTGACTGGTTTGTATCTCAAGAGTAGACACCGAGTTCGGATGACGCCGACGGTCACGATTTTTTGCACGCAGACAAAGCTTGAGCGGGAATGCGGCACGCGGTGCTGTGGCACCAACTCTCGACTCCTTTGCTTGCTAGAGACGCCGCCGAGGTTTTGAGATGGCCTAGCAATAGAGTGTGCGTGTCTGGCGTGTTTCGCTGAGGCCGTCACTGACTATGTGAAAATAGGAGAGAGAAACGGAGTTGTAAGAAGAAGGAAAACGGTTCTGTTTTTCAATACGTTTACATTTAGGAGTAAGCTCATCCCTTCGGATTGTGGCATAACGAACGTGTAACTCTCACTGGCATTTGCATCTGCGGGACGGGCCAATTAAAGGCCCTACCGCCCATTTTTCTTTGTCTGTTTGAGCTTTAAAAATGAAGGCGATATGCTGTCCCTTAGTCTGGCCTGGAATCATTATAGCTGATAAATGAATGAGGCTCCATACAATCTGTGTTAAAGGGAGCATAGGCTCTAATCAGATTTACTGATGGATCAGTGAGGCACCGTAGTCTGGGTTCTAATAGTCATTGAGACGGTCGAAGAGTGAGACATTGCTTACGCTACTGTTCAAATTGTAATTCATTTATTTTATACGCCATGCATCTGCATAGAAACGTTTACCTATAGACATCTTCTTTTCCGTTTACTCGGCCTCACTTTCTCTCTGCATTTGGTCATCGCCCCCGATCGTCACACGAGAGACGTACTTCACGTTCCATTGAAGAACGGAGAAGCAAGAAGAACAGACGATAAAACGTTACTGCGATCATTTGCGTACATCGGTATTGATCTAGGCAAATGGATGAACTCAGAGACACGCTTCCCGACGAAACGCAGCCATCCGCGGCTTGCCCGGCCCTTGCCACGGGAAGGACAGCGTCGGCGGGCATGACCCGCGGAGGTAATATGCGTTCACTCTCGACGTGCGAGTACGTGATCGCCTATACGAGGCCGCGATTACTGACTCCCGTATGTGTATGGTCGTGTCGAACGCTGTGTTCTGCCTATCTAGTCGCAAGAAGAGAACTATAGCGAGTCCAGCCATAGAGTCATGACTATGAAAGGGTAATTATGGCATTCTCTTAGCGCTATGCACCTTGTTCTACAAATGTTATACATTTAGCCGTTACGATAAATTAGTGTTTATTTAGTCATCGAGTCACCGTTTGTCTGTCTATATCCTTTTTTTGTTGTTGTTGTTATTATTGCGCCCATAATACATCTCCCCCTGCATAGGCTAGCAAACCGCACGCATGTCTGATTAGCCTCCATGCCTTTCGTTTCATTTTCTCTCTAGCACCTTTCGTAACACTGAAGGCAGCCCCGTAGCAGTCTTCTGCATGACTTCACCCAGGAAAGAAAAATAAGCGAAAAAAAATTCCTCAAACAAAAGTAAAGTGATAGCTGAGTAATACGACACGAAACCTTCGAATTTGTTTCCGCTCTCTTTCGTTCTTGTGCAGGAAAGTACTCGGTGTACAAATAACGAAGACCAAGCAACATAAGAGCAATGGAGATACGCTTGTGCAGTTTGCATGTAACGTCACGCTAGCGCAAAGCGGGAAAGACAGAAATATCACGCAGTATTCGTGCCGCTTCACCACGATCTGTCTTGGAATAAATAAAACAACGCACACTGCGCCAGTTACTGCGGCCGAAGGGAAAGATAGTGGATTAAACAAAAAAATGGCATGAATAATGTCATAGAAAATCGCAAAGCCTATTAGAATGATTTACTCGAACCCTGTTTATTCCTAGTGTTGCAACCATATTTCGTATTTTTTTAAAGAAAACGAATAAAGAAAGAAGCTACAGGTGTAGCAAAAGAGAATGAGAAGCAAGCAGAAACAACAAAGGAACACAGCGCGCGCCTTCTTTCTCTTAGTGCTGGCGCCTCTAAGTCCGTTGTTCTCAGGCGTGCATGCTTAAGGAATCCGCCCACCGACCGAGTGGGCTGCCGTTTGTTTTCAGTCGCTGCTCTGTTTCCTTAAGTAAGTTCGAGGCATAACACAAGCGTGCCAGCCCCGAGGCCCTTCTATACCGCAAGTGCTCGAGACGTCGTGTTCAACTGGCGGGCCGTAAAGAAATGCAGACGCCGTTAATCCTAGATAGCGCTGCCAGGGATCGTCCTTGACCACTGCCAGAGGCACTTCCGCTGGAACGGGCACGGGAAGACGGCGTTGCGCTTACGCTGGTTGAGCTGGTAAACAACACAGTGATGCCAGAAATTTGTAGCCAAGGTGTCATTGATTTTGATGTTAATTTCTGAACTGCACATACTCACGAGAAGGATTCGTCAGACGTCGACATATAGAGAAGACCACTTCCTCTTCTCCTCCTCATACAGATCTCCAATTAAGATATAGCACACAAACCTCAAGAACATTTTGCACGTAAGCTTTCCAATCATATCGATTTATCTAACTGGTGGCCGAAATTTGGGACCGAAGTTGAGCGTAATTTTCCTACTTTTAACGCATATTAATTTCATAGACTACCGATTATCTGTTGTTCATATATATAGACTGACTACACGCAATCTCTAAACGATGTACCCTATATCCATGCCGCGTAAAGTATCCAGTATAGACGCTACGTGTTCCTGCCCATAGAACAAAAAAAAAGAAAACACAGGAACTGCGTGAACCTATTTTTGTAGAGACAACCCGGACTCATGGCTCACGGTACGACCTCGCGCGTTCTATGAGCACAGCCCCTTTATCATCCTCATCACATTTTTTTGAACAACGAAGCTGGCTCGGCACCCAAAGACCCTAGTTACACCCCTCGTCCGTTCCGCGAGCGATGTCTTTGCAGTCTCCGCCCCTGTGGTGGATGCAACAAAATCAACTTCACGTGACGAAGCTTGGCCCTGAAAACGGAGGCAAACAGGGCTGCCCTAGCTTGCAGTGGCTGTGAGCCAACTGTGGCGCATGGCCACGATGCCTCACACACCATCCTTCCCTCTTCAGGAGGCACAACATAAGACAAGGCGGTGCAGCACATGGGTAACTGGAGATTGATAGGGTAATACGTACTGCAGTGAACATAAATATACGATAGCGATCATTATTATTATCATCATGATCATGGCGACGATCATGAAGACAACGGCGGTGATGAAGACTGAACTGAGGGTAAAGCGATGGCAAAGATAAGAAAATGAAGACGTGTGAAAAAAATTCCTTCGCTAACGAAAGCGCGGCAGTGCTGCAGTCGTGTAGGGAATAAAATGATGATAAGGAGGCGGTGCCCACACCATGCGCGAGGTCATATTTTGTGCGATGAGACCCGGGAAATCTCTACTAATATAGGTTTGTGCGTCGCATGAACGTCGGAAGCTCTACAGGGCCTTGATCGCCTGCTGCTGCGCCAATTGCCTCTTATTTCCTTGTCTTCTTCTCTTTCCTTCCTTTAAATTTGCCTTCCTCTCTTTCTCTTGCCCGCCGCCAGTTTCTACGACCCTGCTTCGAGGTGTTTTCGTCACGCCCACTCGATCAGCTGTCATGCTTTGTTGCACGAGAGGGTGCATGGTGCCTCCGCTCCCACCATAGCATCCTTGCTTGCGCTGTTTCGCTTTCAGCCAGACACATATAGGCACCGCGGTACTGTTTTTAGCCGCTCAAGAAGGCTGCACAGATAACGTGGCAAAATAAATGAAAAAAAACGAAGGCATGTTTTCTCATGGCTGGCTTCATAACGTTTTATGTCGTTAGTAAGTTTTCATTAACGTGATATCGTATACCTTAATTTCTTAACAACATGCAACTCCGCAAGATATACCGTGATATACCTTCATTTTTTTGTTCGATGGATCGACATGCTCTCCTCAAGATCGGCTCATTTATTACTGCTGAATACTTACTTCTACATCGAGATGACATTGACCTCATATAGGGTCAACATTGTTCCCGCTTCTAACTATACATCGGAATTAAGCTTCTCAACAGATTTCGTCTAGGCCCCTCTCGTAGAATAGATCCTGAGTAAATACCTTACTCTAGCGACGGAACTTCTTTATCGGGGACGCTAACGATCATTACTCGAAGCAAACATAATCACGAAGTGAATGAACCGGCCTGTCACAGAAACATTTATCCCAATTCTTTTGTGCACAAAGCATAGTTCCAATCGAAATACCTTCCCGCTCTATTCCTGTCGTCATGAGCCACACATCTTAAAAATAGGCTTGAAAGCTGCGTTGCGACCTGTTATCTTATAGTTACTACTCGATCAGGTTAACTGTCATCACCTATTTTAAGGCGCGAATGCAGCGCGAAGCAAAACGAACAGCTAAGCAGATCAGAATGCAACGATAAACACGACCGATACCTTCCATTTCCACACCGAGTGCCAGACTACCGTGCAGAATCAGATTAAGCAGGCAACCTTTTTTTTTTTATGCGTTACCCGTCCTTCTTGTTTCCTCTCTCCCGGTGTGGTAGGAGATGTGCTACTTGTGTCACTGTATCAACAACCACGAATGTTTCTTTTTTGATCCAAGCATAGGAAAGAGGCTCGACACAGCACTCGCCTATTGTCTGCTGCCGAGGGGGACGCGACACGCATTAACCTGCAACACGACGACTACCTGATCAAAGCGGAAGATTGTGTCGGCGAGAACCGTTATCCACGAGACAGCACTTTCGTCTCCTACTTATAGACCCGCATCACTGTCACGGAGAAGGAAGCGCGTTCAGCAGACGACCAGAGCGCCGCCAGAATTCTTAGAGCCTGCATATAATCGCACGAGACGGAACGATCGAGGAACGCTGAAACATGCGAGTGTGAGCCCTGTTAGCTGTTCTTCTCTGCTTATCATTTTTCTTATTTTTCTCATCTTTCTTTGAGAAGAAAGAAAATAACAAGAATTTGTTTGCACACCGCGTGTACCCTGCTGTGCCCGCTGCAAGCAAGAGATAGACCTGTGCGTTGTGCTAGCTTAAGTCATTTTGTAGCTCGTTTATAGCTCGCACCAGGGATTTTCACATATGGCGGCGTAAGGGAGGTCCGCACACCATCAATGCGCACGAACACGGCCCCCCATCTCGCGATTTCCAATATGGCGAGCCTCAGCCGCCGTGGTTAACTATTTAGGGCATGGCTAACTTGCCCAATTTTGCTATTACACTATCCTCCACAATGGCCGGTTTACAACAAACTATTACAGCTCCATTGATGCCAGTGCCTGGTTTGTAGAAAAGGGTAAGGTAGCATACTTCAGTAAATAATAAACAAAATCGTAATTCAGCAGTAATGTATTCGACGTTGTTTCAAATCGACTAAGCAGGTATCCGTTTTCCAACGAAGCAAGTAAAACCTGCTGAAAACGATTTAGTGGTGTTCGCTGTAGTCGCGTCATAAGTTGATCTAAACTTCAACGCAGCAGTAGCTTCCGAATTCGGCCTTCCCTCTCTCTTTTTGCTCTGTACCTTGCTGCACAAACATAACAACACCCTGATAAGGCCTGTTATCCTTGACCACACTACGCAGCTTCACCAAAAGGCAGGGAGTGCGTATGTACTACCAGTGCACGTCCATAAATGTACGCTTTTCGACTCGAGTGAATGAAGCGAAGCCTATACAGTAAGTTCTCATAGGCCGTTACGCCCGGCACCTATCCTCGAGCCGCGCCGGCGCCAGTCTCAATGCCGTTGGCCAGCGGTGTGTTTACCCTTGCGTGCGCTGGCGTGCGCTTGCCCTTGGCAGAGTCTACGCGACCACATTATGCGCCATCTCTTCGCAGCTAGCGTGGGCACAGCGCGACCCCGTTGTTTGTCTCGCATCGCGGGAGGCCAGGACGAACCGATGTGCGTACTCCGTGTTACTGACATCATGCAATGCAGAGAAGCTTATACAGAGCTGCTAAAAGCCATGACGTCACACGGATAGCTGCCTACCCTTGCATACCGCGAATCTGAGGATTCTGCCAATACTCGCGTGATTCTATTGGTCCCGAGTTTTATTTTATTTAGTTTTTATATCTTCCGTGGGTTCCCATACGAAAACTGCCAAAGTCGCAGATTATTGCGGTCACGAATTGAAGCGACTCGACAATAAATAGAAATAATGTATCTCCTGTGTTCTGAACCAGCGAGACCATGCCTTTCTTTACAACAAAAGAATAGTCGGGCTTTTACGTACCAAAACCACGATACGATTAATACGCACGCCGTAGTAGTGGGACTCCGCATTATTTTTTTGCAGTCTGGGATTCTTTAACCAAATGCACGGTGTTTAGCATTGTTATGCGTAGCATCCCTTCTCGACGATTAATGCTTCACCGGCGAGTGTGCAGCTATGAAAGGCCCTTCACGCTGCATCGTCATTTTCTCAGGACCCGGGAGGTGGCGACTAAATCATCGTCACCAGAGCTGACGGGACGGACCAGAAGGGCGCCCGCCTGAACTTGAGTTGACCCGACATAGACTGTGACACGCCAACAAAAGAGCTCACTTCGAGGCGACAACAGCCACCGCCCTTGCTGGAAGCAATGACTACCTTCAAGACCGCTGTACCTGAAGCTGAACCTGACATGCGGGCCATTATCTAATGGCCCACTAATTGATAAAAAGGGCCAACGTCCAGGACTTCCACGGGAACGACTTCGATATCAAATTCCCAGTTCACCACATCGTTGCCTCGTATGCGGGGGCGACTGTGCAACATTGGAGGCTGAGTCCGGAGGAGGGGGTGCGGCATCGTGGGTGGAATCTTGCGAATGTTTCAACGATTGTGATTAGTCGAAAGGAACAACAGAATTTCCTCGACGGCAGAATCGGGAAAAGGAAAGTGTTTAGAAAGTGGATGTTGATGGTTTTGGGGGTCTGCTCCTACTCGTACGTGTGCTCATGCTCGTACTGGTGCTCTTACTCGTGCTCTTACATGTAAGCCACCATCACGTTAATTTCTAAATAATCCCTTTTTCTCGTCTCTTGGACGTCGCCCCAGACCTCTTGATCTCTCAGCACCTGGCACATCCTCAGCCACGAAACCGTGATGGACGCTCGGACGCCAAGTCGCAACAACTGTGTGACAGCGCTGGGATACGAAACCAAGGGTCCTAACAACGGTAAGCGGGCGTTTTTGCATTTCGCCCGCATTGAAATTCGGCCGCCGTGGCGGGGATATGATCACGCGCGTCGTAGTTCTTTTGCTTTGTTTACAAACATGAAGCTTGTCTACAAAGCTGGTGTCATCCAATCAGTAAACAGAACCTGCTGCGTGTTCCAGACAAGTATAGGAGGGTCCTCCCACTGTGTTTTGTACTAATACTTAAGTGAAGGCAGAAAACTCTGTGCCCTTCAACTCTGTGAAGAAGGATAACAGCGAACATGTGTGTGTGGCTTTTTAATGGCGAATTGCACCTCCGCCGCGGGTCGGCCCGGCATTGCACTACATTTGAGATCGACTGACGTATGGGGAATGTTCAACGCCCACGTCAATTCCGCTGCGCGACGGCCCGGCATTGCACTATTTTCGGAATTTTTTTTCGACACGCGGACACGACAGTGGGGAAAGTAGCCCTTAACAGCTTCGCTGTAAAAGCTTTAGACAGTCCCTAAACACATTTATAAAAATATAGGGTTTTACGTGCCAAGACCGCTTTCTGATTATGAGGCACGCCGTAGTGGAGGACTCCGGAAATTTTGTCTACCTGGGGTTCTTTAACGTGCACCTAAATCTAAGTACAAGGGTGTTTTCGCCCCACCGAAATGCGGCCGCCGTGGCCGGGATTCGATCCCGCGACCTCGTGCTCAGCAGCCTAACACCATAGCCACTGAGCAACCACGGCGGGTCCCCTAAACACATTACCGCGTGTGCGAAATAGAGTAGCCAGTGAATACACGCAGCTGATACTGCTGTGAACTAACCATTTAACTGCGATAACAATTATGTGGACAGTCCAGGCGCGTTTTTGCCGTCGCCGTGATGTTCCGTATAAAGTCCAAGGGCAATAACACCATCACCGCGCGCTGTATGCTGTATGTGCGAGTGAAAGGAAGCGAAGGGAGCCGGCGATCGCGGCCCAATCTGGCGCGCGTAGGAGAGGAAGGCGGAGAGCAAACGCGCCGTCTCCCATCAGGCGAAAGTCAGTGGGGGAATAGGAGGCAGGGAGGGTTGCGTCGTCGGGCTCCGGCAGCAATTGCGTATTTCGCGAACGGGCGCAAGGGGAATTGACAATCGCGGCTTAGTATCGCGCGCAAAAGGGAGGAAAGTGCGGAGGAAGCGCGGGATGGAAGGGAGGGGGGTGGCTTGTACTTCGCCAGGAATGTGTACTTTGCGCGGCAGCGCGCGCGACCACGTGCCCTATCTTGAAAGCGATCTTCAGGCGGGTCATACCTTTGTGCGCGTTGTTCCCGCGCCGCTGTTTGCGTTGAAGGAATAGACGGAACGAATGAAGCTGTCTTCACTCGCAGCTGCTGCCGCGCTTTCCGCGAGTAATAATAATAATAGTAATATTTGGGGTTTTACATGCCAAAACCACTTTCTGATTATGAGGCACGCCGTAGTGGAGGACTCCGGAAATTTTGACCACCTGGGTTTCTTTAACGTGCACCTAAATCTAAGCACACGGGTGTTTTCGCATTTCGCCCCCATCGAAATGCGGCCGCCGTGGCCGGGATTCGATCCCGCGACCTCGTGCTCAGCAGCCCAACACCATAGCCACTGAGCAACCACGGCGGGTCGCGCTTTCCGCGAGTGTCCGCGATCATCGAGTGTGATGTGCTTATGTTTGCTTGTGCGCGCTGACACCATGTTTTTTAAGTCATTTAGTGAGCGAATGTTTCCGAGTTTATACGGCCGATAAAACTACTATCCTCACTTCGTATAACTGTCTACTAATTTACTATAGCAAGTGATGCATCGCCTTTCGGGCGAAACTGACACTTTTATTACTTAACTGCTGGCGCAAAACGTTGGCAGCGGCATAATAGTTTTAAAGTTCTGTCCTGTTGCGATTTTTTTTCTTCGGCGAGGGCACTCAAGCAGCGTAAGAATATTTCAAACGTATCGCTATTGGGCAGGGCGTCGCGAGATATCGCTGCTAGGTTTGCTGCCACGGTGTACCGCTCAGATAACCCGGTAATCCGTAAACCGTTAGAGGTCTACGAAAACTCGCCATTAGAGAGTTTTAACGCATCCGAGAATCCGTTAACGCCAAGCGAACTGGATGTTTTAGGTGATGAGCGGAGGCGCAAACGTGAACGTCCTGCACGGTGCAGCCACCTGGCGTCGAAGAGTTCAGGAAGGCAGGCACAGCTAGTATTGCAGTAACCAGGTCTATTTTACTTTGCTGCTCGTGCAAATTTTCGGCGCCAACAAGATTACGCCTCCGCTGAAAAATTTATATCAGGAGCGAAGTCGGATGCGCTGGGCTACTGCATTATTAGCTCAGTGTTTGTCTCATATAGCCCTGCGCCACCAGGTGGCTGCACCATACAGGCCGTATGCAGTGAAACGTCCAGTCGGCTTGCGTTTACCGAAATACCGGACATACTCAAACGATCGATTAGAGACTTTTAGCGTGTCCGCTATTCCGGCAAGCGCGGGCGGTATGCCGGTTCAGCGGGGGCGTAAACGTGAGCGGCCAGATTGGTGGCTCCAGCTTGGTAGCCCAAAGCTCAACTGCACAAACACGGAGCCAATTACTATATTCTGCTTAGCTGCTCGGGTAAATTTTCGACAGTGGCGTAATCGTGTTCACAATTACGCCGCTGCCAAAAATTTGCACGAGTAGCGAAGCAGGATATAGTGGGTTACTGCAGTTTTAGCTCTGTGTTTGTCTGGTTGAACTCTACGCTACCAGGCGGCTGCACCGCTCGGGCCGCTCACGTTTACGCCCCCGCAAATCAGGCAATCCGCCCAAACCGTTCCCGTTTACCGGAATAGCGGGCAGGCTAAAAGTCTCTATTAAGTCGGTGTGGCGCGGCGAGGGTGATCAGCGGCGGAGGACGGAGGGTCACTTCTGTTGCTCGTTTCTAATTGGCTGACGCGATGCATATAGCTTTCGCTTCACTGCACTGAATTTGCGAGACGCAGTGCACTGTTTTTTGCCGCCTCTCCAGTGGAACCGAACGGCCGCTCTAACGCGCGTGAAGAGGATGCACGCCTCGTGTACGTGTCCCGGCGGCCGAGACGCACAATTTGAAACGCTGCTCGCATGAAACAACGGCGGAGGACGTTGGCGGCGGCGGATGTTGATGAGCGTCTGGCGACGTGTTGTTTTTTGCAGCAGCTCGCAGCCTTACCGTCGCTTGTTGCCCACTTGTTTGGCGTGACAAGGAATGAGCAATACCATTTACGGCTGTTAAGAGTGATACTCTGTTGACGGCGCATTACAGCAGCGAGGTCCGACGAGTGGCGACGTAAGTCTACGGCCGGGCGGTCAAGCGCAATGAAGCGGTATAACTCTGGTGTAATGTACTGGTATAATGTACTCTTGTATATAACTCTGGTATAAGGTACTCTGGTATAAGGTATTCTGGTATAATGTGCTATAATTTACCTCTGATATAACTGTTTGTGCAACAGATAGAGTGACATTCACTCAAACTGAAACAAGATATAGGAGGTGGCGATGGACTGGTGACAAACGTGGGCCACTTTGTGTTTATGCCCGAGGTTAGCCCAGTTCACCTTCTTTCGTTATTTTTCTTCCTGGATCTTACGCGAAGCTTAACACGGATATAAGCAGCGTATACCGGTTACGAGGCACCCCTACGATTACGGGGAAATACTAGCCTGTCCGTGTCACGGACGCCGCTCGGTACGCAAACGGCGTTGGTCAGAATTCAAGGTATCGGAAAGACCTTTACTCAGAACTGAAGATATAGCTTGCAGTGGAGTAAGCAATTGTGTTTAACTGTAGTTTTTTTTTAAATGTTTACCGCTGACAAATTCCGACGTTCGCAGCGGCTCGTTGTCTCCTCGTTACACCATAAGCATGCACGCCACCTCACTCTCCCGCCCCCTTTATACGAACGGTCGCTTGGAGGCATCTGTCAACCAGAGAGATATTAAAGATTTATTTCTAATGAGGTGGGAGACCCCCTTGTAGAGTGGAGCCCTTATTGCAGGGCTCCATTGGCTCGCGCCACACCGCATGCCTGCAGGATCAGCCGTCGCTGCTCTTGCGGGTCTAAGCTGGTCAGCGCAGTCTCCCAGGAGTAAGGTGAATGAATGAGGCCGTGACCCGAAAGGTGTGGGCATTCCCAGGTGTAGTGATATACTGTGGGATTTGCTCCGCGGTAGGAACAGTATGAGGGTTAATGTGTAAGATGGAAGAGGTGAAGATAAAAAAGACAAGGGAATCAATTAGTTTGCAGCTGTCGCCACGCAACGGCATCTTCTCGGTTAAGGGAGTTATGTGATAGGTGCAAGTGGTCTCCTGCTATCTCTGTAATGTTGTAGTGTTTCACCGTAGTTCAGTGGTTCTGTCGGTGCGTTGTCGGGATCGGACAGCTCTTTCAATGGCGCCGGGTTGGCGAGCTTTCGGGCTACCGCATTAGCGCGTTCGTTACCAATGAGAGGGGCCTGTCCTGGTGTTCCGATGATACACACCCTGTGCGACTATGTGGGGTGTAATGATGTAACGATTCTATCAGCAACTCTCTATGTAGAGGGAGGTAAAAGAAACAGAAAATTTAACGAGGACACAGCTCGCTTGGCTATTCACGGCCGGTATGAAGAAGCAGAAAAAAAAAACATCGCGAAAACTTGCTCCTTTCTCAAATAAACATACTTGTGCAAGCTATGCACCTGCATTGTGCTGACGTTTTAAAGAGAAAAACTTATTTTTTCAGCAGGAAAGCAAATATATAAAAGAAAAGAAAACAGAAGAACCGAGATCCTGCATCTCCGCGCTACACGCGGTAATTGTTCATCATTCCGGTTAATTAAAGTGCTTGAAATGGAAGCGTGAGAAACAACTCAGAAGAGTGCGGTATTTTAGCCACCGCAGGGACCTCGTCGTTGCAAGTTCGCTGCAGTACCTAACATGCAGTACTCAAAGCCGCCGTACCTAAAGAGTACTCCGTAGGCGTAAATGATTATAATGCGACTCGTGCTACTTGTGGACTCGCTAGTCAATGCCTTCGTTAGTTACGTCCGCCTCACAGCCGTTGAAACAATGTGATTATTCCCATTTACTTTGTCGCACATTCTAGATTAGCGCTTTAGTGCCAGCCAGGCGCGCTTCCCACTTTTAAGCTCTCATGGCTTAAGCAGCAAAGCTCTTTTGCGACGTGCAAATGTGAATTTTAAACGCCATCCAGCAAGTAAATTCACTTTCCTGAGCTTCTCACAAGGAAACAAAACTGCTATCGTGCGGCATCAGGTACAGCGATCCCGGGGAGAAAGCAACTGAATGCATAAACTTATTGATTTATCAAGATAAATGAAACTGAGAAACGTGATTCAATAATAAGAGCGCTCCGGCAACTCCCGATTTCTTCTTTATTTGTTTTTCGCTTCGGTTTCCACGCGGTATGAGGTCACTACGAAATTAAATATAAGCATACAGGCCCGTTTCATGCAAATACTGCAACAGTGACTTAAAGGATTTGTGCTTCACAATCGATCGTTCACGGTCTTCAACTTGATCCCTGTTTCAGTTTCACACCTCTATATAAATGCACTTTCGGGAATTGTCGTTGCCCCAGGGCCCGTCCAAAGCAGATCGTAACTTGATAGTAACAACGGAACGAAATAAGCTACACGCTTTCGGACTAACTGCGAGACGCCGGCAAGGATATCATGCTCAGCCGCAATAATAGGGCCTGGCAGTTCTCAAGCTTTCTCAAAGTCACGACTTTGGCTTATCCATAACCTGGCAGATTAAAAACGAAAGGAACAATATCGCGAGCTTGGAAGCACGACATTCGGGAAAAAAAATATGCAAATCCGCTATTTCAATTTTCGCGCGCATTTGTTTATTTATCGCCTGTCGTACACACACGCACGCGGGCGCACGCAGCAGATTAGCGGCGGCTTGAAGAGTCTAAGCGCCGTGTAAGGACACGTTTGTGCTGTCGAGAACTTCGAAATGAAAGAACTCAAGTTCATTTCATAGAAGATTCCGATGGCAACGAACTGGTTTGCGCGCACGGAAATTATCGCTTTGTTTGTGCGTGTGTATGCTTGTGCGAGTGTGTGTGTTTCGATGGGCGTCGGAAGTAGCGGTGCTAATGAAACAAAACACTGAAATTTAACGTTATCACACCTCACTGTTTTCTTATGACACACACATGCTCCAGAATCTGGAGCACACTTTTCTGCCTCCACCGTTTTCTTCGGTTGCTTGTTGCGCTTTGGCTGTATGTTTGTGTTCACGTCGTACAAATAAATACTGCATACGCGAAACATTCTAAATGTGAAATTCGTTGGATAGATTCGCCAAAAGTGCTCTGTGTCAAATGTATTTTTCCTTAAAGCTCGCAGCGTATTCTGTGTGGCTGCCGCCGACTCATCAGAGGGACAATTTCTGAAGGCCGTACTAAACTTGCAGCGAAACTCTAGCTTAGAACTGCGGTGCATTCTCGACCCGTGGGGAAGCACCACCTGCGCACTGCGCACTGCGAAAGCGCTGCTTGTGTTTCCAAGTTCTAGACGTCTGTAGCAAAACTTTCTGAATCGATTTAGTGTGCTCGCGTTTGTCTCGGAGTGCGCATTCTTTGTGTGCGGCTCACCGAACATGAGTAGCTTGCCATGCAATCACCCAGGCTAACCGTTGCTTATCACAAAAATGTTGAATTTCTCTCTCTCTCTATCTCGCTTAATCATATGATCATGGAGCAATCACATAGCTGGAAAAACATATAAGAAACCTTTCTATGCGCTATAGCAGCACACTTAGAAATACGCCATATCCTTCCGCAAAACATTTCCGTTACAGCGTGATGCTAAAGACCTAAAGCTGCAAGGGCATTGCGAGCATCGAACACGGTGCCACCTTTAGAAATTTTTGACCTCGGAGGGCACACTGAGCTCTAAAGTTAACAGCACCGTTCTTCGTTGTGGTGGGCAACAAGAAGTGCTTATTGATAAAAGAAAATAGAGAGATAGTAAGGGAGAACAAAAAGCAGAAGCTTATGCAAGCTTACGAGTGCTTTCAGGCGGCTTCCACGGGAATGTATACCGCACGGATTCATAAGGCACGCTGGCCGGCATCGACATTAGCCGTGTCGCCATAGCGTCGCGAATGTTATTCTTTCAATACGTATATTTCTCTCGCGCGCCTTCTTTCTATCTTATCTGCTACCTTCCCCGACTAGACGGGAAAGGGAAAAGAATGTACAGTATTGCGCAGCCGCTAATACGCGACTGCCTAAGCTACGTGCCCCCAATGGCAAAAAAAATAATAAATAAAAACTATGTATGGCAGTATACGGCCACCAGAGTGACACAAAAATGGGGAAAGAGAATAAGAAAGTGGGGGTGGGGGTGGGTCCGTAAAGGCAGCGCCGAGGAAAAGCGCGAGCGCTTCCCGGCGAACGGACGGGAATTCCAATTTAATGAGAGCTGCCGTACGTGACGCCCTCTAGCGGTTCGCCGGAGCGTAAGTGGGGTGTCGGAGAGAGAGAGAGAGAGCGAGAGAGAGAGAGAGAGAGAGAGAGCTTCGCGTGCCGTGCCGGCGTCAGCGGGGGAAAAAAGGCGCAATGCGCCGGATCCCCGTAATACGGCCCGTGCATGTAAAACACGACAAATATATTATGCGCGCGATGGAGTCATTCGGAGTGCCGCCCATCGCGCGACGCATTTCCAGCCACTCCCGACGACGCATACGCGCAGGCTCCGGTGTTCTGCTACGCGAACGAGCGGCGCCGATGGCCGAAAAGCACGTGGGCGGCTCTGAGCTGCTGGAATTAATCAGCTGCCTGTTCCTACCTCCCTATTTCTTCTCCGTCAGTCTTTTTTTTTTTCTTCCTTCTTTACTGGCCTCCTTTCAACGTGGTTGCTCGCGAGCAGTTCTATTTAAACACTCTTACCTACTTAACGTGGACTTTAAAAAGAGAAAAATAAAGCTGTTGATGCAGGCCGGTTGATTCGGAATGTAACGAGACACCATTTCGAAGCAATCTTCCAAATAGTGGACTGGACGCCATCGCGGATAGCTGAAATATTACAAGAATTTCACAAAATAATTGTTCACTGCTGCAAAAGTATGCTCTACGCTGAGACCTAGCATCGACTTCCTTACTGATTAATCACCTTCATTTGCCTGAAAAAGGTGCCATACATTCGCTTGATCACTTCTTCATAATGAGGCAGAGGAATAAAGCACTTTTGTTGTCATGGCTGCCACTGTTGCGACATATCTGGTGAAATAACATAAACATTCGCCAAAATGTAAAAATCTTTTCAGGCCCCATACACGTCACTTGTTCACAATGGGCGGCAAAGACAATGCATTTCCATTAAGTATGATTGAGATGATGCAGCACGCGTGCGCAGATGTCGGGCTCATTACCACGTTCCTGCTAATAGCATAGCGCGTCGTCGGAATTTATAACGATCGTAACATGTATTCCTGTCCGTCATAGTTTCTTCGTGGCGATAACAGAGGCGTGCTTTCTTCCTGTTATTTCTTTTTTTTTAAGTTTTCAGATTCACCACTGAAGGCTGCGTCACATTCTTTACACAGGCGACATCAAGATAGCTTCGTCCTTCGAGGAGGTCTTCCACGCAGACTACTTGACCAAGTAAATTGGTGGAAGGAATATGCGGCCTTCAAACGTCCTAATCGCGAAATAGCCAGGCGAAAAATGCATAGCCCCCGTGATGGGGTGGCAGGCGAGGCAGCCCACGTCGCCCGATCTTGAAGGCCACAAACCGCGTACGTAGGGGATAGCAGCAGCGCTTGAATTTAGCTGGATTTTCTATTCCGTACAGCTGAAGGGTCACAAGGTCTTGCTGAAGGACTTGATGAAGGGCTTGCTTGCTGAAGGGCTTGCTTTTGCTCGGCCCTACTTGGTCCATGGGCGCTGAGGCCCGACCTTCTCGTTCTGTTATCAGTTGACGTGGGTGGCTGCTCCTGACCAGGTCCTTCCGCACAGTGCTCACTTATGTTTGCGCGTTGTATAGACAGCGAACAAAGACGGAATGCACGATCGAACAGTAGTGATGAGACAGTGTTTGTGGTTTACGTAAAGAAAAGACAAGGGTCCACCACAAGCCCACATGCATGGGAAAATAGCTCGATTTTCCTTTCCGGACACCTGAAGGGTGACAGACGCTCCGTGGCCTCATCACTATTCGACAGTGCTTTGCGTTTTTGCTCGACGCTCTACAAGGAGCCAAGTCGATAATGCTGGAAAATATGCGCGTGAATCCGCTCGGCCAGCATTCGCTTTGATTTCGATCGAGTTGGGCTCGCGCGCGAAAGTGCCCGCGTGGCAGCAGCATTGAAAAGACAAAGGAGAAAGCCGTTGGCACTGGTACCGCGTTGTCGTGCCATCAGGTCATGAATTTCCCTGAACATGCCCTGTGTTACGCACGAGAAACCACCAGGTAATGAGGCGGAGCTGCTCCGATGATATGGGCACGCTCATTACACCACAAAGATGGAGTAAACTGAACAGTGTTGGTGGTGTTACGAATAATTACGGACTTTATGAAGGAGTTTTCTTATCGACCATGCGGAAGTGCAGGGTCGTCGGCGGCATGGCAACAGCTTTAGGCAGGTACTTTCTTTTTCTTTGCACTCAGTCAGCAGCGAATGTGAGGACATGCGAGCGCGCCTACCTGGTTCGAGCCTAGTGGACTGGACAATCCGGCCTGCCACCAGTCCGTTTGGATGACCATTGGTGACCAGTGCCATGTGGAGCTTTTCCTTTTGGAGAAGCCGCCGGTACACCTTCGGTATCTTGTTCCACACGGCGCAAACCTGCACGGAGACGAATATTTGTAACAGGTTACGACAGGTTAGCTTATTTCGTCCTGTCGCCCTTTATGAGTGCTGCTAAACTAAAGGTTCCCATCGTAGAGTTTTTGGTGGCAATAATGAAGGATTCTTTTGCAATATTATATTTGTGCTTTTTTATTTACAGGTACGAATTTCAAAGATGACTTGGCCGCTTTATGCTATGCCGGGTACTCTTCGGTGCCGTGCAAATAGAAAGAAAAAAGTAAGTAAAAGCCCAAAATGCACGTACTAAGATTAACAGCCGAAGAGCATGAAGACAGTGTTATACACGCGAGCAAAGAACGGCGAAGGACAGAGCATGAGAACACATACAAAAACAAGTGCATAACAAGTACAGCTGTGGGTACAGCAGGTCTCGGTACAACAGGCATGATGATTTCTTTAAAAAAAAGAAACGAAAACAATGAAAACCGCGACACGGCCTGGGACAAGTATTAACTATTGTTTAGTACAAGTTCGTATGCAGCGCTTGTCCGTTCACATCAAAAGGAATCGCAGTATACGTGTCGTCCTCGGCTGCGCCAGACCACCAAAACGGTTTCAAATAAAAAATACACGCCCCTGTTTGTCACTGCTCTCCCGATGTGCGCACCTGGCACCGTGACGAGATCCCGCTTAAGCTACATTGTCGGAGCACAAATTAAAAGCGCAATCGCTGTATATGTTTGCGTCATAATCAGAAGCGCGTAAGTATAATACACGCTCGCGTGTTAACGTTGTATTACTTTACGTCTCCAACTTTCATCTCTACCGACTTCACTTTACATTGAAGCTGCATACTTTATCGCACTTCTCCCGCCATGATACAACTTTACTCTGCCGCCTCTGATTAGGGGTGGCATTTACCAAAGCCTACTCCTTCCTTATTGTAATGTCAGACACACCTATCTGCGACTCATGCAACTGTGAAGAGTCTATCAGTCCCCTGTTGCGCTTTTGTGATCGCAGTGACATCGAACGCGACGTTCTTCGGAGTGTGCTAAGACGAGTAGATAGCAGACAATTTCCATAGACAAAGATTCTTCAAGCATGGGACCACGCGTCGCAGGCTCACAAAGCGACGCGAGCATTGCTACCATTCGTGAAATCGACTGGTATTAGTTACTGATCCTAGGCGTGATTTGATGAACAGCACGTCTTAGCGCTGATAATACCTTCTTTTCCCCCTCTCCTATCTTTCTTGTGATCCCTCAACCCCCTTCCGCCCGCGTAGGGTAGCAAACCGGACGCGCGTCTGGTTTACCGCCCTAACTTTCCTTCATTCCTTTCCTGCTTCTGCTCCATTAACTTAGCAACAAAAGCATTCAGCATTTAAGGAAGTACCTGCGCGTCTTCCCTTATAAAATTTTCCGGTGCACGCCTGCCGAACTACTCTCACGTCGATAACGTGTCTCACTGTTGTTCGCCTTCCCCTATCACAGCAAGTAGAAGAAAAACAAGGGCCGGCTTGCAGACGCGATGGAGAGAAGTTCAATATCGCTCGCCCGATAGACTGGAAGCTGCAAACAGGCAAACACAAAGCGAGGCATTCGCCGAAATTCCCGCTTCTCCTCCGACTCTCCCCCCCCCCTTTCTCCTTCTCCAAAACACTCACCGCCCTTCTTTTAGACAGGCCCGACAGGCCTAGGAACATCGCAGCGAGCGCGTCTTCGAAACAATGGTCGATAACGGGAAGAGCAAGAAGAAGATTGGAGGAGGAAGCGTAAAGGAAAGAGTGGCAGAGCAGGCAGTACAGGGAGCACAGACCTGTGTGCGCCTAACGGAAGTAGACGGAGAAACTGTGGAAAGAGGACAGTGGTAGAATAGAAAGTATAGAAATAAGTTGAGAATGAATATATAGCAGGTAGAGCTGTAGAAGGAGAACTGGAAATAGCAGCAGCAGCAGCAGCAGTAGTGGTAGTAGTAGTAGTAGTAGTAGTAGTAGTAGTAGTAGTAGTAGTAGTAGTAGTAGTAGTAGTAGTAGTAGTAGTATAGGGAAGAGGAGGCGGAGGAGAAAAACAGAAGAAGGAAGCTAAGAGTGAGATAGGTAGATCGAAAGTAAACGGGGAGGTGGCGGAAGAGGAGACGTAAGGAAAAGAAAAAGAAGAAAAACGAGAGAGCTAAAAAAAGAGAGTGCCGGAGCGGGAAGACAGCTAGAGGGAAAATAACACCACGCTGGAACATGAACCATAAAAAATTACCCGAAGATTACGATACTCACTAACGCAAAATTTCAGCGCAGCTGTCGACGTGCTTTCATTTCGCGATATGTTCTCTGGCGCGGACCATCTCTTTCGTGCTGCACGTTGCAAACAGAACGGAGTGTGGCGCTACTGCCTCCCTAATCGGGAGATCGCGAGAGGCAGCGCGTGGGTGACGCGCGGGCGCGTTTCACAGCAGCCGACACATGCAGTGTTTTGTTTGCATATATGAAATCTGTGGACGCGCTTGTCGCATGCCATCGGCGAACAGACGACGGCTCGCTACTCTGGCGCCATCTCGTAGTAATCTCCGCCGCAGCGCCCGTCTTGCGCGGCACTACTGTCTCTTTCTCGCGCTTTCACCATATCCTCCCACTCAGCTTGCCTCCTCGCGCTCTCGTCGCCATCACCGCCTTTCACCCTCCTCCCCCCCCCCCACTGCGTTCCGCTCTCGCTCTTTCATCCTTCGCTGTGCTCATTCGCTCGATTACGCCGACTCCGACGCTCAACGCAGGAACGGGCGCCGAGTTACGCTCTCAGAAAACGGGATAAAACCATGCTTGTAGAGAAAGACGTAGTATGATGAGAAGGCGGGAGAGGGTAAGCATAAGAGAGGCGGAAGTACAAAGACACATACCTGAGTGCTGTTGTCGGCAGACAGCGTGTTCTTGTTGGCCACTTCGTGCTCCTGGACAATATAGCCCTCTTCGTTCGTGATGAGGATGCTGGTGACGGGAGTGGGACTGCAACGAAAAAAAAAAGGAAGTGTGGAAGTGTTAAGCGAAAGTGAAGTTATAAAGGGTCATGAGCACCGACTTTTGTGCGAGTTGCTTTTGCGTAGCAGAACAAGCTCAAGCGCGCACAAACAAGGACAGAGGGAGGCGTAGCGCTCGTATTGTTTACGCCTCCCTCTGTCCTTATTTGTGCGCGCTTGACAGTGTTATTTTATAAAGGGTGATGGGCACCGCAACGAAAAATCAGAAAAAAAAATGAAGGAGCACTCTGCATATGCACATTTCAGGCCATATTAGGACATCTGATATAGTTCATCTTAGCGCCCTATGCGCCTTGCTCCATGCAACTTATAGCGTTAATACCGATTTTGTACAATATTTTTCCCGATTGCAACGTGCAAAAAACAAAGTGACAGCACTGTCCTTGCAAACTTGCCAAATCTCTTTCTTTTAGGTTCTTTTCGATAAAAAGATGAGACAACGAACAAATCAGTCACATAACGCCTACAGAGAATTCATTCATCAAGCTGTTGTGAGTTCACCAAGGCCTTTTCGATCTCTAACTTCTGACCGTGAACATGCGTTCTTTAATTATAGTGTTTTTATTCTCGCAACTTCCGATCTTGGGGTGCCATCGCACCGTCATTTGATAAAACGTTTACAGCTTATACGATAACATCAGAAGGAATTACCAGACTTTCAGTGTGCTACACAACTTCATTAATTCTGCTTGGTGACGATAGAAGCTGTGTTGACTGGACATTATGGATGATTTTAAAACTACAGCCCAGTTCATTTTGACCCATTCGAGTTATTTTTTAAACCTTGCCAACATGGATAAGGGTCGTATAATAATTGAAGTTTTCGTACCAGGATGGTCCTGGGACTCGCTAGCAACACGCCTCCGTCTGGTGAGCGCTAGATGTCTGCACGAGAGCATGGAAAGGACGTCCCCTATGTTGCGTGACCTCGTTAATGTTGCTCTGGTGTACAGAAACAGTTGGGTAATTCTGAGCTTTTACAGATCGATGTTCGAAACGAGGCCACCCGTCAACAAAATCTGGATACGGCCCTGTAAACCAACGAAAAAGCTTCCAAATTCCATTACTTTGGCCTTAGGAAGTAAAACCAGAAGTCTCCTAAGCACACTGATAATTCTCACCACATTCCCGGCATTGAATATTAAGCAATGGAGTGTGTTCTTTGTTTATTCGCACGTACTGCCACAAACACAATGAATTCGAGGAGGTAAACGAAAGCAATCTGCCTCGGCTCCTGAAGATGCTTCAGCATAGACATGTGAGGCTTGTCGAATATAAATAATCGCGCTTAGTTTTCAGGTTGATCAGTCCAGATAGGTTGACCACTCTGAGTGCTTCTTTTCCGACAGTTGTCGTGCTAGTACCGCAATCGTCGATGTATACCGTCACCTAGGATTAAAACCATTAATCTGACCCCAAAGATGCAGCCTTAACCTAAGAGACGGTAACGCAAACGGAAGCCCGGACTGAAACGTAACCAAAACAGCGATAACACATAAATTTCCCGCCGTTCATTCACCAAATCTTAGGTCCTAGGCTGCAACTCGCTGCTCTCTAAAGACCAGTCAAAGAACTCTGAAATACTCTGAACTCTGAACTCGTATATGATGAATTTCGCAGGAGTACGAGATCATCTTCCGGGATGTTTCTCGGGCGTCACCTATCGGGAAAAAGCCTTTGAGGGGCGAAAATCACGACAACGTGTCTCTCGCAGCCGTTAGATTGCTTTCCTTTCTCTCTTTGTCCATGTATCCCACTGGCAATAGGGCCAACTACCCTGCGTGCGATGGCATACCCACCCTAATACATGTAACCTGTGAGTACACTAAGCGCCCTCATAGGCTACATAGCAATAACACAATGGAGCAGTGGGGGACACAGCTCGCCCGTTCCGACTTGGCAGGACAAAAGTCTTTAATTAGACAGGTCAGGCAGGCGGCAGAGGCCAGTGAGGCCCTGGGCTGGGGGGCTCCGACTAACCCTCCTTAATATCTCTTTCTGTGAAATAAGGTTTCTATAACACATATATATATATATATATATATATATATATATATATATATATATATATATATATATATATATATATGCACGCTGCCAAGTGGCTTTCAGCCCTAATGGATTTTCCAAGGCAACCACTCCCACTTTCGGCTGAGCTTACTTTATTTCCTGGGGCAGATAAAAATAAACGTGCTGAAGCTAATTTCGGGACGTCGAATTGCCAAACACCACGATCGACTACTTTCTTCTTTTTACTTCGTGAGCAAGGAAGGCACAAAGAAGGTGTTTGAAACAGTGTTTAACGGTAGCGTTTTTTTTTTTCAATATCTAATCTTCTGGGGAAAATTATTTCTAGTGATTACGGTAAACGCGCACGCCCGTGTAGGTTTACACAATAGGTAAATGCGATAAACAGGAGTATGATCTACAATCGTGTTGCCTAACTTTGTTCCATCTTTCCACGCAGTCCCCAAGTATTCTCGTAGAACACGTACCAACATCAGTTGTCAACCTTTTTGCAAGTATAAACGTTGAAGGCCATTGCATGTGTACATACAGTGAATGACATCGACGTTAGAGAAATGACCACTCAGAAGCTATATAGGTCCACAAGAAAAGCACCCTCTGTGTGATCGTAAATATAACCGTAAAGCCGATGGGGGAGAAAGGGAGGAATACAGAAAGAAACAGAGAAATATGCTTGCAAAAAGAAGGAACCTGGACAACTTAGCCAGCTTTCAAATATATTCATAATTTAAAGTGGAAACACAGCAAGTAACCAAAACTTGTGTCGTGGCCTTCCTCGTATGTTCCGTTCAGTCCTTAAACCTTGAGTATGCAAATAATGGTAGCGGGCCTGTCACAGTCAAGTACTCTCGTTCTTTTTTTTTTTTTTTTTTACAAGAGAAATCCGAACGCGTCGTCTACGGTATACGTACTGAATTGTGAATGTTCGCGGCAAACACGTCACATGCCCGCATGATTGGCCACTTCAACGAGAGCGTAACATTTCACGGAAATGGTATGACAATTTGTTTTACAAGGAGATTTCGCAGGGGAAACAACCAGGTCACTTTTTCTAAAAAACACCTCTCACGTACGATAAATTCATACTTCATCTTTAATTAGGGTGTTAGCGAAAACTTGCGGTTACCAACATCGGACAGCAGTCGCTTAACTGACCCGTTTGCGCGCAAATGTTATTAGGCTAGAACTGCTCGTAAGAGCAGATGACAGCCAATTACAATGATAAACATGCTGGGACGGCCAATGGCAACTTACGAAGAAAGTGTTTACAAATTGACCCCCAGGACTTTTCTAATGGTTCTTATTAAGAAAACTTTATGCGGTAATCCACGTAAAACGTTGTAAGTACGCGCAGTGGCTATATCGAGAAGATTGCCATTCATAATGAACGCCAGGCACTCTAATATGACAGCGTGTGCTTTAGGGTACATGATGCAATTCCAATTGCATCATGTACCATAATGTCTCAGCAATATACCTTTTAATGTGCCCTAAGCGTTTATCAACATCTGAGACATTCCACATCTTCTTACATGAATTTATTGATAATAAAAAGACACATGATTGCGCCATAATCACTAAGTCGTTTGACCAAGTGTCGTAGCTATACATGCCATAATAGTGATATTGTTACCAATAATACGGATTTATAATAATTGGTGCCCCTGCGCAGCAACCGTATGCTCTTTTGCGGCGGGATCGTTCGGAACTGTCGTCGTTACCATAATTCTCTCTACCTTGTAACTACAATAAGCGTTATTACCCCTTAGATATTGGCAAAAAATACATTTGACAATTTTGGATATTATCACATTCCTGCTAGATAGAAAACGTGAAAGTAATTTTTTACTCGTTTTTTTTTTTTCAGCACGTTCCTGTGCCTCTTGACGCATTAGGGAAATCGTCGCCGCAAGGCACGCATGTCGTGCTGTGAAACGCATATGCTGCCATATAGTCCCGGGTTCCGTATTTGTCGTACCCCAAATGTACCTTCGAGGTTCCGACTAGATCCCATTTCTCTCTCTCTCTCTCTCTCTGTATATGTGCACGTGTCTGTGTGCGGGAACTTGCGTGTTATATATATATATATATATATATATATATATATATATATATATATATATATATATATATATATATATATATATATATATATATATATATATATATCCTGCCTAAGTTTATTATTAAACTGAAAAAGAGACTCCAGACACCATAGAGAAATCTGTTTTCCATTTCGCCTCAGACTTGTCTCGCTCTATCCGCAGGGTCTGTAGGTACCTCAGGTTGGGGTTGGCCATAGCAGTAAACACAGGATCGTAAAGAAACAATTGCGCCCTTCTTCCTGACGGCTCGGGAGTTTTCCTTTTAGTACAATATGAAAGAAACTGATGTTTTCTCCAGTCAGACTGCAAACTTCGCACTAAAGCTGTATATGGAAGGGCGCCGCAGACGTAGGGTAACAAAAACAAAGCTGTCCAGAATTTGCGCTTCGCAGGATAAGCAACAAAGAGGAAATGTGAGCTAGGGTAACATCAACGGTTTTTTTTTTTTTTTTTTTTTGCAATCGTTTTATGCGATAGCGCAGATTCCATTAAGCAGAAGTCTGGTTTTCTTACCGAAGCAGAGACAGGTAAACATTGGAAGCGTACGATCGCTCGAATAACACGGGTAACGGGAAGCTTTTCGGAAATATGCGGTGAGGAAAGAAACCAGCCAAGGTACAGGACCACGGGCTACCTTGCTCTATCGTTTTTCTCGCGCAAGTTTTTTTTTTTTTTTTGGAACCGTGACAAAGGCAAAGGCTTTCGCACCTTTTGTGTCTGTATGCGTGTATTTTTCTCGTCTCTTTAATCTTATGGCCTGCGACGTACGCTCTACGAAACAAGATAATCGATTGGTGTGTGCTTCTTCTTCGTCTCAGTGCGTCCTTTTTTACAGATTACGATCGATTGGACGTTTGTTCGATAAGATGATAGTAACAAGTCTCGCGACTACTCAACTGTTTGACAGCCACACAATTTCGCCTAAATGTTCGGAAGACAAAGAAAATATACAAAAACGCTCGTCATATTTTGCAGGTTTTCACCGACGACTTACACGCAGACTTGAAGGCTTAGTGCGAGATTATATTGAGTTCCTTGTTAACTTGTTTGTTGATCAACAGAGGACGAAGTAGAGAAGCCCACACCTGAAGCAAACCTCTAGACAAGGGCAAATCGCGTCCGCCAGGGCAATAAAATATCCCCGAAGTTGGTTAATCAGGGTAATAGAAAATCATAAAAATAATAGACAATAGCACTTCAAGGCGCAGTATGCATGAGTATCGACTTCCTGAAGTGGCGGTCTTAAATTTGAAAAGCCTGAGGTGCATTTTTTTCCTCTATGTGTTATATTTCCTTCGGCATAAAATCATAGCGACTGCTACTGGATGGTGTTCGTGACCTCATGGTCACCGGACTTTCCTGGTCATAACCTCCGGCGTATCCAATATGCAAAGTTGAAGACAACTCCCCTTATAGAGGATGAAGCAATGTAAACTTAAAACGATTGAAATCTCATCAGGTTCACAGGAATTCACGGTGCGGAAAGGGCAGGCGTAAAAACACGGACACAAGTAGAACGACCTTCCAGTTGACGGTCAACGTTTGTGTCGTCCTTCTCTGAGCATATTTGCAAGCCTGCCTTTTCATACTATCACCGATCACCGAAAGCTTGCTGGTCAAGGTTCCGTTCCCGACAGCAATACCTATATGGAGCGCGGTCAAAAAAAAAAAACGGGAGCAATATCGTTTCTGATGCTTCGGACACGGTTGCCGAGTCTTCCTTCAACCCGACGTGGATCGTTATAGGTGCCGACTCCCTCTGCTCTTAAGGACCCCGGCACAGTTCACGATGTTACGCGGCCCAACACCGCGCCAACCAGCCGGCTTGGATCGAAAGCCATCGCCGAGTCGTCCGGTTTTTTGGAGTAGCTCGCTGTCTGCACTCGATCTCGCTAAGCCACCAATATTGCGATAGCCAGATCGGTTGGGACCGACTTGGGGACCTAGATTCGCATTCACCGAGCACTTGGGATCGCGAGAGGTGGTTCGTAACGACAAGTGCGGACAAATAAATACTCACAGTTAATATCACGGACAGCAGGCGACAAGCAAAACTAGTGGCTATGTCTCGAATCAGCCATTAGAGGTGTTCTCTTTTCGAATTGCGCATTCTCTTATTCTATGCCAGCCGGTCAGCTCACGAAGATGGTACGCAGGCATAATTTCTGTCGTGAAGGACAGATATATGTAAACGAAAAACAATAAAGAGAACTCCGGTGTGTCTGTGAAACGAATAATCAACACGACGGACGGCAGCGGACTGTAACCGCGCGCAGCACGACCGCCTGGCCTCTTTGCATTGCAGACCAATTCCGGCTAGACTCCGCCGACGCTTGGCAGCTTGGCGTTCCCGGTCACGCCTGCGGTAGCCTCTGCGATTTCGTCTGCGATTCGCACTGGTGTGGCCGACAACGCTGCGTTTGATGACCGTAGTCGTGAGGAGACTCTTGAGCTCATTCTTCTTTCTCTTTAAGATACCGGGTGCAGAGACTATTGCAATCTCGTGTTGATAAGCGACCACATTAAATGCAAGAATCATTCTCGAACGCTGACCCCACGTTAGTCTCAGCAAAGTATGACGACGATATCTTTAACGTAAACGTGGCTGGGCGCATGTATACTTGTGCGATGTATCTCTCTCTCTCTCTTTCGTGTTCTGCTCCTACAACCTCCTTCTCCCCGGTCCCTCAGTGCAGTGTACCAAAGCATAGAAGCTGGGGCCGAATAGAGAAATCGTAGTTTTTTTGCCGCGTGGCTGGTAGTCAGCATCAGAACTGATCAGCTGCATCACGCGCGATATATATATATATAAATATATATATATATATATATATATATATATATATATATATATATATATATATATATATATATATATATATATATATATATATATATATATGCCACGGCGGCCGCATTTCGATGGGGACGAAATGCGAAAACGACGATGTACCTAGATTTAGGTGCACGTTAAGGAACCCCAGGTGGGTCCAGATTTACGGTGTCCTCAACTACGGCGTGCCGTATAATCAGATCGTGGTTCTCGTCAGGCAATCATGCCTTTAGTCTCTACCACCCGCAGGATGATGTGATTTTCCTGCAAATAAGAACTGACTGACTGACTAACTGAAAACCCTGTGTGCGTGTGTGTGTGCGTGTGTGTGTGTGTGTGTGTGTGTGTGTGTGTGTGTGTGTGTGTGTGTGTGTGTGTGTGTGTGTGTGTGTGTGTGTGTGTGTGTGTGTGTGTGTGTGTGTGTGTGTGTGTGTGTGTGTGTGTGTGTGTGTGTGTGTGTGTGTGTGTGTGTGTGTGTGTGTGTGTGTGTGTGTGTGTGTGTGTGTGTGTGTGTGTGTGTCGAACCCCCCCCCCCCCCGGCAGCATTTGTAATATTTTGCACGCGATCTGAGTAATGATGCTGTCCCTCAATTGCACCAATGGTAAAAACAGACAAAGGACCGGCCAGCAACAATAATGTTCCTACGGTGGAAACAGCATTGTGAACGCAATCAGCGCACAGCGAACGCACAGTTTGACATCCGTAACACTGCGCGGTGTTAAAGAGGCGGGGTATCTACTCTTCTCGCAGACGTCCTTTGTTCAGCCTGTGCAAAGCACTCCCACGCGGGCCATTCCAAATGGTCGTCCCGGAGCTGGAAGATATGGAAAATTACCCCGGTACCGTCCCCCGGAATGAGAAAAAGAAAATGTGCCCCTTCCCACATTCCTTCTTTCCGCTTTCGCAGCAATAATAAATGGGCGGCGCCAAGAATTGCGCTTATAGACTCGTTTTCCCGATCCGTCGGAATAAATAGGTAACAGCACGTCGAGACTAGTGGTCATGACGGCTTCTTTTGCACGACTGTACGAGAATATTCCGCGCATCGTCCGTAGTCCGCTTTAACGTGGCTTGCGATTTCTGCGTCGAATTCGTACGCTTTGGAGGAAATTGTTCGGCACGTTCGCGGATCGGCGATATCGAACTTCTTTGCACACTGCTTCACCCACAAAAGTGCTGCCCGGAAAATACTTCATGCCCGTGGCGTATTCATAACCGCTTTTCCCGTCTGTTACTCGTGCAGCGTGTTTTCAGGCGGAATAACGGAGAATGTTAAGAGCACCTCGTCACGAGTGTCGATGTGGTTGAAAGTTATCATCAGCCTCCGTGGGGAGGAGGGGTCGGGGCCGATCTCTCTTTTCAATAGCCTGATAAAAACATATCTGCTCTCCTGAAACGACCAAAACAATTCGTGCTTACGTTACTTCGTGCTCGCTATATAGGATGTTTAGCCCACCGATTACTATACGTTCTCGAAACCGCACGCAGTCTGCCTGGTCTCTTATATATAGGACGCTGCTGTTTAAAATGTTGTAAGTGATGAAACTACGAAATTTTAGCTACAGACAATACATATTCTGTCGTATATGCATTTTCTCTCTTATGGAATGTAATCACGTTCTCGGCAACAATCAATTACATTTCCATTCTTATTGGTAAGTTTGTTGTCATGAGCTGGTGCCCTCATGCAAGTCCCAAAATCCCCGGTGTTGCAGCGATCGTTACGCAGAAACGACTGATACACACTTGTCAAAGTTTGCACAGAGAAGAGATATGACCTTATGGTTACAGGCCACCAAACGCAAGCTTTTAGGCAAGAAATGTGAGGAGTTAGTGCCAATTAAGGAAATGTACTACATGTAGTATATTAGGCATATATGGATTAAGCGACTTGTGTGCATAAAAATATGATGATACATGGTACGAGTAAGGCAAAGCTCTATCTAACACGTGGCGCTTTCACGCATGTGCGCAGCTCAGAAGCCTCTTCAGAAAGCTTTGCCAGAGGGGGCTGCAAGGAAGTACATCATCGCTACGATAGCATCGTATCAGAATTTAGTTAAGCGATTTATTGTAGTTAGCACGCTACCAGTTTGTTCACAATGCGCTGCTGCACTTCTAAAGGTTCGCAGGTTAACACGACAGCAACGGAGAACACAGCGTGTTATTATTCCCAGAGAGCATCTGTGTTTTCTTTTGTTTTGTTTTGTTTTTCTTCCCAGTACTTATCTCCTTTTTTCAATCTTCCCCCTTACGCATCGACCGAGGAAAGGCAACCAAATGTATACTTCCGGTTAAGGTATTTTTTTTTTCATCCTTTTCCCCTTCCTCTTCATCAGTTTCTCTCTCTTCTCCTTCCTCACTATAGGGTCCAAACTAAGTCCTGGGTAAACTCCCTGCTTTTTATTCGTCTACCTATGTTTCGCAAGAGCTTAAGTCAAGACGTCCACGCCTGTCAGATTATTGATGGGACCGCTGCGGTGTTTTAGGACGAAGCTAAAAAGATGGTAGGGACGCACAAAGCAAAGAGCAACGACGGAAGTCGCCAAACGCACTGCACCTGTTGTGGTAGACGCCGATGTGGAGGTCCTTCTTGATGTACGTCAGGTAGCCGACAGCCGCGACGGTCGTAGCCACGGTGGGGTACGAACCGCGACCAGTCAGCAGCGCACTGAACTCTGCGTAAGAATGCAAAAAATAAAACGAAAAAGGCAAGCTGATTAAATCAAACGCGTGTATAACGAAAGTGCTCGGGACCTGCACAAAATTCTTCCTTAGGGCAGGTCACTTCGTTGTAAAGGTAGCACACCGTACCGCTAAAAGGATGCTGACTCCGTACGTTCAAAAAAAAAACACCATTTATGCAAATTCAAGAGAGACTTGGAGAAATAAACCGCTAATCATTCATGCACACAGTTCGTCTGACAGGATGTCACAGCACTTGCCAACGTCATTGCAAGGAGGTTAATAGTACGCTTAGCAGTGACACACGAAAAGCGATGCAGAGTAAAGCCGCGGATCGCCGTCGAATATTGCTATCGCGTATTTTTTGCACCTAAGTTCATGGTTCGTTTGCAGGATACTCGCAACTCTTGCCTTCGTAGATAAGTCACGCCCTTTCCAACATACAGATGGCTTTAAAAACGTCTTCAGCAGTCAGTTACGATTACATTGTCCCGTCGTCGTTCAATGCGACGTATTCGTCAGCCGTCGTGCCTGCTGACGCGCTAGAAGCGATTCCTAAAATAATGCCGCAGGACTACTTGGTACATCGTATGCACGCGCGTCAAGTGCGTAGTTAGCGAGCTGCCGTAAGTGCTAGCGTATAGGCCGCACTTCGATGACTACTGCGGAGAGCGCCGGCGGAACCGCTACGTGGCGCTCGTTGTAAAGCGAAAGATTAGCTACCGGGGGACGCAAAGTTCTTTCGTTGTGCAGGTAAATTCGTTGTAAAGGCGTTCGCAATACGCATTAAACACAGGAATTCATCCGCAGCGACATAATCGGCCCTTCGTTATACAGATCATTTCGCTGTAGAGGCGCTCGTTGTAAAGGCGCGCGTCCGACTGAATAAGGATTTCGTTCAACATCGGCCCACGCGCGTCTTTCATCGACTGCTCCGCAAGGGTATTAGGGCAGAAATTATCTGCGCTTGTTTGCAGGGCGTGTGAGTCAACATAACAACGGCATTTCTTTTTCTTTTCATTATTTCTAATTTATTTATTTCAAACATACTCGCACATTGCACACAAAGAAATGGCGAGAGAGAGTACTTCACATAGCTTAAAGGAAGAAAACAGGTGAATTGAAGAACAGGGCTTAAGAGCCGTCAGCACAAGAAGTTACCCTAATGATGCGCTACGAAAGATCAAAGCCTTGAGATCCATGACGGCTAGAAGTAATCAAGCTGAAATACAAGTGTCTTAGTGCGTCGACGAACGGATCGCGGTAATTTTTTATTAATACCTCACTCAGGCCTCCTTGCGCAAACGCTTTTCAATGTTTTTAGAACGCTCAACTTAAGTAAAGGTTAAAAGAATAGAACCTACCATGGGCCGACCAACGATCTGAGCAGAACTAAGTTAAGCGAATTGCTTTAGCTATTGCTGCGGTGTCAGAAACCACCAGCGACCAGATTTCGTGGGCTACAACGGCCAATTTGTTCTGCGGCCTGACAAGATTGCAGTGGACACGACGGTCTTCCAGGTGGTTTACAAATGGTTTGAAGAAAAGAAAGAAATTGTTTATGGCAGCAATGCAAGAAAATAATTGTTATCAAATATTTTCTCGTGAAATCAGCCAGTCCTTGCTGGAGCAAACCTATAAATGTCGAAAAGTGTTTCCGCAGCATGTGTGTGGCACATGACCAAACATGCCTTCGCTGTTCCAGCTAACGTAGATTCTGCGTCGCTCCCGAAAATTTTGGCCAGTAACCGAGTAGAATACACCTGGTTAGCGCCATAATAGCTGTGCTTGTCTAGTTGAGCTCTGCGTCACCAGGGGGCTCCAATGTGCAGGTCGTTCCCGTTTGTAGCTCCACTCATCCGGTAAAACTTGCATTTACTCGATTACCGGATGTGCTAAAACTCTCTATTAGGGAGAATTCTAGGGAAATACCTGACTCAACCAGTCGACACCAGTAGAGAAGTGCAGTTTCTGAGGCCATGGCACACGTCGTTTTCCAAGAAGTGATAGAATGGTATTCCCGATATTGCCGTATTAATATGCCGCCTGCTTTAGCAATTCTTTTACAATATTATTTTTATTTAATGCACGGGTACACAAGAACTATGTAACCTGCCAAACAGGGTGAGGTTTCTGGACTAAGATATACCGTTAAATATACCAGCTTGTCGCAATAGCTAGTCTAGGAAACAAAGACGTAATATTCACTAGTACGCATTTCAACTATCTTGGTTAAAGTATTTTGTACAAATAAACTTCCCTTTAAGGAAAAGAGTTGGCGACGTCAGTTCGGCTTTATCGCGCTCCTTTATGTCTGTCCGGTGGGATATAAGACATGCGCATTGAAGTGAAACCACGTCCCTCATTCAGTAACTGTATAACTTTATTGTTTTATTATTTTTATGGATTCAAGTTAGTGAGACCGTATAGATTTGGATATTTCTGTGAGAACGTGACGGGTATGCAGTGGTCAGTTCTTTGCCTGTGTTTTCGGCTGGTGTTATTGTCCAGTTATTGTGACTCAAAATATTCGTATCGTCTTTTGTTGGGATAAACTTTCTGTAAACTACTGTATATGGAACGACAGAGGGCCGCCTCAGTGTGACTGCTGGGAAGACAAAAAAGTAAAACGCTCCGCAGGTGTATCAGAATCTGAGCATTTGATACACCGAGGACAGTGAAGCTAGATAAGCGACTTCTCACGCTCTTCGGAAGTACTAAGCATCCGTTTGTGAGCGGTTGTTATACAAAACTAAATTACAGTTTACGACAGATTAATAAATCTAATATGTCTTTTCAAATTGTGCGTATAGGGCCGTTTCAGAAGACACCCCAAGCGAAGCTCTGTGCCAGTACCACCGTTACCACACAATAATAATAATAATAATAATAATAATAATAATAATAATAATAATAATAATAATAATAATAATAATAATAATAATAATAATAAGAAGAAGAAGAAGAAGAAGAAGAAGAAGAAGAAGAAGAAGAAGAAGATGAAGAAGAAGAAGAACAAGAAGTAGAAGAAGAAGAGCAACATATCCTTACTGATCTAAACAATTTTTAGCTACAGAGCTGAAACCCAATTTAACGAATTGATGACTGCGTTCGAATTATTTCGTTAAATCGGGAAGTCTGGAAAATCGATCAAGGAATTTTTCGGGCCCTTCGAAATCTAATATTGCAACGCGACACCCAGAAGGTACCGCGGCATTGTATTTGCCGCTAACCCACGCCTGCGCGTATAAAACGTCCACAAGGGGAGGGGGGGGGGGGCAAATACCGCTGACCCTAGCGCCATCTGGTACGTGAGAACGCTAGCGACTTCTGAGTCCTTTGTTTCGTGCATGGGAGCGGCGTGCAGCTTCGTCAAAATAAAGCTAGGGCCGCGACTAGGGTGTTTAGATGTTTTAACGCGATAGCATTAGAAAGCACACTCGAAGAAAAACCTATCTGTGTCAAAATTAGAAAGAAATCACAGGTTCTTTTGCTCATTTCTTTTCTGGAAAGGCTTCGTTAAATCGGGTTCGACGTAAGCTAGTTTCGTTAATTCGGGCTGATCACAACACTGAACATTAAGGGTACTTGCCGAGGAATAGAACTTCCTTGTTTAGATCGGGAATTTCGTAAAATCGGGTTTCGTGAGATCGAGTATAACTGTAGTCCCATTGTAATTGCTCCATTCGGCAATGCATCCAGTATGTGGACCTCTTGTGCAAGTAATTCATACAAACGCGCCCGTGTCGGAACCGCCAGCGCCATCGAAGCTGCCACAATAGACCAGATAAATCACGTTATATCGCAAAACACAACCGCAGAGGGTGACGCAATACAAGTAGCGCACCACAGTGTCTTGCACTGGTTTATCCTTTTAAATGCGTATGTCAGGAAACATGCTGCGAGAGCAAGCTTGTACCTTCGCAATATCCCACGACGTGCAACTCGATATCCACCCTTAAAGAAGTATTCTCTTGAGACCCGAAAACTTCGCGCACATGCACCCGAATCGCGTTTCCTCTCTACCGAGTAACAATACGCGAAGGTTAAAAATAACAGAGACAACAAAGCATAGGCAACCAACATAACGCAAATCGTTGCGTGAGCATCAAACACCTCGGTCAGCACAGAACGCCATGAACATTTTTACAGTTATGCTTCTTTCTTTCTAAAGTCGCCTACTATCTTCAGCCAGGGCACGCACGTGACCGACAGGGCTTCCTCGGAGGCGGGAGCTCACAAGGGCGCTGTGAGCACCATTAGCAGAGCTCCTGCGAGCGAAGCGAGGAGAAGCCTTTTTTTTTTTTTTTTACAGGTGACGAAAGACCCAGCGGGAGACTTAGGATCAGCAGCCCGCACACTGGACGGGTTGCCTATTTAGATAAGAGCATCTGAAACCTAATTTACATTTCCCCCTCTGCCTGTAGCTTTTCTTTCTGGTTCTGCAGCGCTGATCTCCTCAGAAAGAAACAAAAAAGGAAAAGAGCAGCATCAGCTTTTTTTTATTCTGCATCACTGAAGAAACGTACATACAGCCTTGCGGAATGGAAAGCAAGAGTGAGGAAACTAACATGAGTTAGGCGGGGAAGCCGAATTCATCGATTTTTCGGCACTAAGGGGTTAACATCATACCCGCCGCATTGTCTCAGTGGCTACGTACGCTGCGCTGCTGATCGCGGGTCGCGGGTTCGGCACCCGGCAAGGTTGTGACGAGAAGCTTTGTCGGTGTAGCCGACAACGATGCACCGACCGAACGTGGGCCATTCACAAGCACAAGGAACAGTGAAAGGTTTGTTCCCTATCGGGCTGCCGACACTCCCTGGCTTCGAAGACGGTGCACACATTTACTGCGACAAGGAGGAAGACCCGCATACGACAACGTTACCTCCTCGCAGATCATCGGCATCGTCGGCCCACGCCGCAAGAAGCATGCAGACTCCACGTGTACACATTCGCCTTACACGCGGGCGGACGACACAGCCTCTCCGCGTAGACACACAAAGCAGTCTAGACCGACGGCTGGCGTGCGCGCGCATTTGCATACGCGTTTTTTACAGCCCCGTCCCCAAGTCGGGCCAAGGCCGTTGTTTTAATTATTACGCGCCGGCCTTGCGCACGCACATACACAGCACGCGCGCGCGTTATGCAAGTGTCGGTCGGTAGGCTATCCGGCGCCTCTCGTCGCGCCAAGATCCTCCGCGCTGTGCGGCCGCACAAGCGCGCTCGCTGTGCAAGCAAGGTTCGTTGTCTGCGTTGCGTGGACACGGTGTGAGCGTGTGTGTCCCCGCCCTCCCCCTCCCCCCCCACCCTAGACAATGTCTACGCCATCCACCACTCTTCCGTCTGTGCTGGACTCGAAACCACTTTCGGAGATGCTCGGGCCATGGCCGCGTGCGTTACACCCGCAAAAAGCTATGCGTGCAGTAGTCAAGTTCTTCATGCGTGCCGGCCAGAGGAGCCGTTCTTAGTCCTCCTGTGCATCCTCCCGCACGCATGTAGTGTTCACCCTCCCGCTCTTTTGTTGTTCCTCCTTTCCCTTCCTCACAGTGTAGGGTAGCAAACCGGACACTCGTCTGGTTGACCTCCGTGCCTTACTTACATTTCCTTGTGTTCTAGTTCTCTTAGCCTATACAGAAAGAGCGGAATACGTACTCCACCACAGCCACCCACCACCCACCCTTCTTCCCCCACCGTGTATACAAGCGAGAGTACATTGTCTGTGCATAGCCCTACTGGACTTCCCCACACCTATATTTAAAGAAAAAGCTATACCGGCCCGCGTACAGCCGGTTGACGGCTTTTGCAAATGTAGAGTGACTAACACATAATTATATAGCAATTTGTGCTTTTAGTGGAGCAACGCAGTCCGGAGAAATTTGCGCTGGACATCGTAGTAGGCACAAGCGCATATCTCGATGAAAAGAGGACTTTTTTTTACCCTATACAAATACGTGCGAAATGCGCAATTCCTCTAGTCTGGCGACCACTATGATCTATTTGAATAGAATTTGTTCCATTGGAGAGGGAAAGCTAAACGCCTGCGGTTGTTGGAAGCAAATCTTCATTTATTGCTTCAAGGACAACACAGTGAACGCCGAGATTCAGTAAGCTTGAAGGACCTTAAAGGACAAAGTTTAAAAATCCGCAATTCTTCTCCACGTACAGATAATAACGCCATCTGTAAACTGCACCCGTCAGCGCATCTGAAAGGGACAGATGTGATACAATCTGTTGATAGCTGATTAAGTGAAATTGTTACAATGTTTAGGCAGAGTTTTGCAAAAGTTCTACTCACAAATTAATGGCATATAACTGAGAGCGATGCACAATGGTTTACACGTATCAACCGGTGCAGTTTACAGACTTGTGGCACCATTTGTTTGCGCCTGTGGCAGCCGCGTTTCGAATGCAGGCGAAATGCAATAAACGCCCGTATATATCCTGCATTGCGTGCATGTTAAAGAACCACAGATGATGGAAATTCATCCGTGGTCGACCACAATTCAATTCGGAATGCCTCATAATTATATCCTGGTTTTCAGGATATAATTTCATCTATAATTTCATCTAATTTCATCTATAACTGTAAAGCTAGCTCTCTTTCTTTTTAATGCAACAACCGTTATCAAATGGTGTGCAGCAGTTGCCGAGCTAAACAATTTCTTCCCTTCCAATATATATATATATATATATATATATATATATATATATATATATATATATATATATATATATATATATATATATATATATATATATATACATATATATATATATATATATATATATATATATATATATATATACACCAGTTCCTGAGATAGCACTTCCTGCTTAAGCATACCCCTCTTGGCTCACTTATGAGAGAACACGATGGCGGCCAACTTGTGGCCGCCGTGTTAGCTGGACAGCATTTGCGACTTGCCTATACGAAAAGAGACCGCAAAAAATTAATGTCCAGTGCACAGTACCAAGCGACGAGAGAGAGCTCGGATAGATGGAATCTTTAAATTATATGTACTTCCACCGCTTAGAGAGAAATACGAAATATCAGGAGTAGAAACTAGAACAGGAAAGGCAGCAGAGTACTAGCCCCCTGTCCTGTGCTGTTTTTTCTTCTGGTGTCACGTATTTACAGTTTCCCTCTAATCACTGGAGATGCATCAAATGACGACAGCATATGCTATAGCCTCATCGGTAGAGATAGCGTTGTGAAGGCTCGCCTTATTCGGTTATTGGAGATAGACTACTCTGCAAACTTAACCTGGGCAATTGTGGCGTAATTACCCTGCAAAACTAACGCGACCGATAACAGCAGCTCCACCTGTGAAACTTTCAATCTGTGACTCGCTCACGTAAGACTCATTACGTTGCCCACTCGGCCAATCACTCAACTATTCATGGATTCAAGCATTCACTTACTCATTTATCCGTCCATTCATTCACTCTATTAGTCAAACATTCACTCACTCACTCACCGCTTTACTCGCTCATTCATTGATTCATTCCCCCAATGATTCAATAACCCATTCATTCATTCACTGACTCACTCACACGCTCGCGCCAGCTCTAGTATCGCCAAGAGTGCACGGAATTATCGAAACGGACAACATTCCGGCGGCCGACCTTGGCAGTCGGTCGACCTTGACTCGCGGGGCAAAGGAAACTGAAACTGGAGTCGCGCGCATGTGCAGAGAACGCGTCACCGCACATTACCGCACTCTCTCGCTCGGGCGCTTTGCTGCGTCAGGTTTTCGATTAACTGCTGCACGAGGCGGCAGCGAAGATCGCGGGTTCCCGGTCATTAGGCGCGCGACCCCACGGTCCCGGCTCTTCTCAAATATGCACGCAACGCGGAACTTCTGCAAAGGCGCGCCGCTCCTAATGAGCCTAATGGCCAAGACGCGCTCTGATGAACCTCCCCTCCCCGCGTCCAGACGAAATCAACGGCGAGCCGCCAATTCGGTAGACGCGCAATATGGCGCCACGCTGTTTAAAGAGTGGCCTCGCGACGCTGGCCACCGCGTATTGTACACGCGCTGTGATTTTTCGGTGCCTCTGTCTGCTGGTGAGTTAGTTCGTGCAGTGATAACTTAAAGGCTTGCGGGCCTGTCATCATCATCAGCCTGGTTACGTCCACTGCAGGGCAAAGTCCTCGCCCATACTTCTCCAACTACCCCGGTCATGCACTAATTGTGGCCTTGTCGTCCCTGCAAACTTCTTAATCTCATCCGTCCACCTAACTTTCTGCCGCCTCCTGCTACGCTTCTCTTCCCTTGGAATCCATTCCGTAACCCTTAATGACCATCGGTTATCTTTCCTCCTCATTACATGTCCTGCCCATGCCCATTTCTTTTTCTTGATTTTAACTAAGATGTCATTAACTCGCGTTTGTTCCCTAACCCAATCTGCTCTTTTCTTATCCCTTAACGTTACACCCATCATTCTTCTTTCCATAGCTCGTTGCGTCGTCCTCAATTTAAGTAGAACCCTTTTCGTAAGCCTCCAGATTTCGAAAAGGGTTCTACTTAAATTGAGGATGAAGCGCTGTGATATTTCGGTGCCTCTGTCTGCTATGAGTTAGTTCGTGTAGTGATAACGTAAAAGCTTGCGGGAATGTGGATTTCTGCAAGTATGCGTCCGTGTGCATTTGTGTGCGAGTGCGTGGTGGTGCGTGGTGAAGGTGTCCGTGCGTATTTGTGGATGTTGGGGATGGAGTGAGTGAGTGAGTGAGTGAGTGAGTGAGTGAGTGAGTGAGTGAGTGAGTGAGTGAGTGAGTGAGTGAGTGAGTGAGTGAGTGAGTGAGTGAGTGAGTGAGTGAGTGAGTGAGTGAGCGAGCGCGCAATATGCCTTCGCGCGTGTGTGTGTTTGTGCGTGTGTGTGTGTGTGTGCGCGCTTGTCTGTAAGTTTGACTATCAGCCGTATTTATGTTTGTGATGCGTATATCCCATTTCTCGCGGTGCGCCAGCGCGCCTTCAGCCAGGAAAACGACACCAGCGTTTCATTAAACTCAGCTCTTCTGGAAAGAAACGAAAGTGAGGTCGTTGCTGTGCGAAGCTGATCGAGGTAAAAAAAATCACAGTTTCGCCCGCAAGGCGAAGCATCATTTTCGGTGGCAAATTAGTGAAGAGCTATACGAAGTAAGGATATCAGATTTATCGAGCTTATAAACTTGTACCTAAACTATGAACTAAATTAACAAGCATGGTGCCACGCAAGCACAAGGAACATGAACACATCTCACTCGATAACGGCGGAAACTCGCTGTCAAAACGCTGCCGTGAGGGAACGCGGCAGCAGCAGCGAGCGAATTGACCTTCCTGCAGCCGCTCGCATCAACGCGAACTAAGTAGCGAAAACACAGCGCAGCGCGGACTCTGTATTCGTCGCAGATGGCTTTCAAGATACAGCGGCAGGGCCCGGTTCGCACAGTCGCCCGAGCCGCCCGCAGTAGAACGCGGCCCCCTCCCTACCCTCCCCCCGAAACCTCGCGCGCGACGGAAGGCGGCGCGCTTCCTCCCCGCTTTCGTCTGTCGCGTGCGCAAGATTGAGTCGCGATCGCCGGCTTACCCTCGCAGGCTTTCGTACGTACAGCATACGGCGCGCGGCGCCAATCTTGTCGCCCTTGGACTTTATACAGAACCTCACGGCGACGCCGACGGCAGCAATACGCCTCGATTGTCCATATAATTGCTCTCGCAATAAGCACTTCAACCTGCGCAACAGTACCTCTACGTCGGTGTGAAATTCTGCGGCGACGGCGAACTTGTAGAGTTGGCTGCTCGAATTAAAGGTTAAAATTCCGCGTTATAGGCGGTTCACTTTTCTCCGCTTTAACATAACCCGCAAATCCCCTTTAAAGCACGCGCGCTATGTCAGACACTTGCCAGGAATATTCTCCGCATCACGCAGCTTGCACAGTGACATGAACGTGCTTCTCCAACCTTATTCCCCCAGTTTACAACACGCTGGCGGTTCTTGCTGCATTTCCTTTCGTTTATTTCCTCCTTGCAAACAAGCACATTGTGCTATGATAAAGCACACGTCCCTTTCTTTGTGTACTGTCGAAAGATGACACAGCAGCAAGATATATATATATATATATATATATATATATATATATATATATATATATATATATATATATATATATATATATATATTACAGAGCAGCGCCTGTACGGCGATGTAAGTTGCAGCGAACGCAAGTTCGTGACCCGTCTCTTTTCCTAAGCCTACCTCCAGCCGCCTTGCCGCATCATATTGCTTCCTGTCGCGAGAACACGGACTCGCTCTCGCCCTCTCTTGTGCTTTTCATTGTTCGCCAGCCGCTGTCTCTTGCTATGCTGCTTCAGGTTTCCCCGCTCAGTTTTCTCAGTATTGCTTTCTCGTTTTTAATGTTCTGTTGAAGGACATTTAATACGCGCGTGCTTTATACGCCTTGCTTCAGTCGAGAGCTTTTTGCAAGCGCCGGCGGCAGCACTGGTTGATATCACGTCATCAAGTTCCATGTGCATTGTAATTTTTCCTTAGTTTTCTTTCTTTTTCTCCCTCCTATGCTTTTGATCGACAGACTTTATCCTACTTACTTTATCGGCTTTTGATCGACAGATTTTAGATCCTACATGTAAAAACTCTTCGTCAATCTCTCTTTTCGCAATATCTTTATTTCTGCTGTTGCTGCCGTTGTTGTTGAACATTTCTTTAACGTTTGGCTCCATCGGTGTTTCGTCTAGGCCACATGCTCTGCACAAAAGCTACACAATACGTGTGTCCTAGCGGCAAGCGTCGAATTGAGGTTGCTTTTTCTTGTTCTTCCTTTTATTTGCTTTTCTTCGTCTATGGCGATGCAGAGCCCGCTATTGTCATCTGCTTTGTCACGGCTTATATCTGGCGGGGCAGGCCCGAGAGAAGTGTTTGATTTCACGCTGGAGTCTGCATGCAGAAGCCTTTTTTTTTCAGTTCGTTCTTGCCTCCATGCCTTTATTTACTTTTCTTTTTCCTGTAGTACTTTCTTCCTCTTTAAAGAAGTTCACTCGGTCTTTCCTTTTATGATTCTTTTAGTTTTACCTTTCTTGCCTTCTTCACGGGTGGGACGCACCAGGCACCGTGCTGTCGTGTTAGACACCCCAAAATATTCCGTGCCGCGTCTGCGAAAATTTTTTTTTTTCTCGATATGTTTCCGTGTCCCCTTCCCCGTCCGTCCACAGTGTGCCACAATGCGTTACGGACACAAAAAAACTCGTGTTTGGCTTCGCTTTCTTCACGAAACGCCTTTTTTGGTGTCGCCATTCGCAGAAGTAGGGAGTGTCGATCTATTGAGAAGCGCGATTCACAGCAGATAAAAGGAACATCGCCTAATTAAATTGTGCGCACGTGCGGCTGGGACGTGCTGCGTCCTACATAAGAAATATCAGGCCCCCATGATGCCGGTTATATGTGTGCGCGTGCGCGTGCACGTGTGTGTGTGTGTGTGTGTGTGTGTGTGTGTGTGTGTGTGTGTGTGTGTGTGTGTGTGTGTGTGTGTGTGTGTGTGTGTGTGTGTGTGTGTGTGTGTGTGTGTGTGTGTGTGTGTGTGTGTGTGTGTGTGTGTGTGTGTGTGTGTGTGTGTGTGTGTGTGTGTGTGTGTGTGTGTGCGTGCGTGTGCGCGTGCGTGTGTGTGTGCGTGTGTGTGTGCGTGTATGCGTGTGTGTATGTGTGTGCGTGTATGCATGTCTGTGTGCGTGTATGCGTGTGTGTATGTGTTTGCGTGTATGTGTGTGCGTGTATGCGTGTGTGTGTGTGTGCGCGTGTGTGTGCGTGTGCATTTTGTGTGTGCGTGCGTGCGTGCGTGTGCCTCAAGTATGAAGGCGAAAACGGCAATTGATGTCTTGCAGGCACGCGTACGGCTGTCTATCCCCTTTTTCTTTCTTTTGTTAGTAGACTCGTGTATCATAAGGTTCGCGAACTAGCGGCAACGAATTCAAGCATGCTTCGGAACATGAATAGGGTGGAAGGGTTCCTTCATGTTTTTTTTATTATTATTGTTATTATTTTGCTTTCAGAGATTATGTTAAAGCGTAATTTGGAGAGAGTACACTCTTCGGTGGAGGGTTCGGAAACATATTTAACTAATTGATCAGAATGTAAATGATCTGATTGGTTTTTCCTTTACCATGATTGCCTTTCAAGTCATTGAATTACGGGGTCTTAATCGGTAAAAATGTATGTAACTATGTATATTTATGCGCTGTTGTTTACTGAGATGAACGTGCCAAAGCAACAAATATAGGCTGCCGGAGACGTCCCGGTGGAGGACCTTGGCTTAATTTTCACCATGAGTGGTTTCCGAAGGCGCGCAAATCTTTAAGTTCTTTAGTATTTCTTTTTTTCTACACTCTACCTCCCCCCCCCCCCCCGCTATAGTCGCGACTCTCAGCTAACTTGGACAAGATTCGATCGGGATATATTAAAAATGATCGATTAGTAATACGGGCTGGGCACTGTCGCAAAACTGGCGAAATGAAGAAGCGTAGGTGGTTGGGCGAGTCGGCACAATTGCATCTTTACCTACAGCACAAGCAAAACAGATTGGAGATTTTAGATGAACTGATGAATGGCAAAACAATGTATCGAATCCAACACCAACACAAATGGCTAATATACCGTGTTATTCAGAGGAGGCGTTTACCCCTAATACGTACGAGAAGAAAGACAATAACAATGAAATCAAAACAAAATAACACAATCAAAAACCCCTGGTCCGTGGGACGCGCACGTTTTACTCCGAAAGGGCTGCATTCCTAAAATATATTGATGCAAACCATCAGGCTGCTCATCTCATTAGGTGGCTAGTGAAGTAGGGAAACGCCCTTTGTTTCTTATGAATCGAGTTTATTCCCTTTAGAAAAGTGCAATGTAGTAAGATAGAGAAGACGACAAGGCTCAAGTAACCATCACAAATCTAACTTTTTTATTTTTTTTATTTTCACTCACGCAACCTTACAGGTGTGAAAGGTTTCATTAGAATGCGTCAGATAAAATAGCGGCACTCGATCACTCGACGCAGTTTTAATGCAAATGGACCTCCTGGCTCTACGAAAGTCACGTCCTCGTAGGTGTTAGCCGAGACAAAATTAAATTCCTCAACTCCCCAACTTCCCGAAGGAGTGAGGAGAAACTAAATAGGCAACTGGATGCATAATACAAAGTATCGCGCAGTGTGAACACGCCTAGGCAACACAATTTGGCGCACATGCTGGAAGCTTCGCATGAGCATGCACAAGCGTTTATATAGCTAAAGAGCAAAAATTAAAAAAAAGAAGTAAGACGCTTTAGAGATTTCATTATCCCGCTCTGTTTATACTCGAGGACTCCTTCTAATCGCCGCGCAGGCCGCCTACACCGGGTCCTAAATCGGTGCAGTCATGCGTGATAGTCTGTCAATGCAGTCAACGAGGGCCGGATTCGCCGGGCTGTTTTATCGCAAATACAACAAATTCCCACTCACGGTTACCACAACGACACGCGAGCGAAGAGGCCCGCGTCCAGTCGTCACAACACCTCATACAGCGCGATAACAACTTTCTGAATCCCACGTTCTCCATTATCCGACGCCGCGCCGCCTTCAGCAGGCCTCAACAAGCCTGCCGCTGTCTTGTTCTCACAGATCGCGGGCGAATACGCTGCTGAAAACATCCGGACGCTTTCTTTCTTTCTTTCTTTCTTTCTTTCTTTCTTTCTTTCTTTCTTTCTTTTGTCTATTCCACTACTTTGCATTTCTGCGCCCTCACTGCGCTTCGTCTCTCGTTTGCTCAGGAAGGTCCACGAGCCAGGCCTCTTTCCTAATTAAAGGAATGGACCCCAGGGTGAAGCGCCGCTAGCAACTCGGTAATGAGTGCAGAATTGAAAAACGAAGAGACAGAGAGAAAAAGAAGGACGCAGAAACACAAAGCTAGACGTGAATTCGATGGTCCCTGCATTACCTGACCAAGCAAAGAGAGAATAAAATGCGAAATGCCTGCAAGGGCAGCGTTCTTTATTTTTGTTTTTTTAATTGAAAAACATCGGCAAGCTTTGATTCTCTCGAGTACCAACTTTGTTGCTCGGTTAATTATTAGTAAAAAAAAGTAGACTATTTTTTTTTTTCGTGTCTGCCTCTTCCCTTTCAGGGCACGTATAATTAACGCTCCTGCTATTGCGCATCCTTGGCTCTCTTGGGCTTTTCCATTTTAAATTTTAAGCAGGCACTCTTTATTTTTATTTTTTTGTTCGGTGAACTTTACCAACCTCTTTTCTAAAGAAAGCGATATCTGTACTAGCTTTTTCTTGGTCTAAGTATATCCAGGATAAGCAGAAAAGCCTTATTTTGTTTTGTGTTTCGAATTTACTGCGCTTGAGCATATCGTGTTTTGCGAAATGAATCGCAACGTGAGAGTGGGAGCAAAAAAATAAAAAAGCAATATAAATTAATTTCTCGTTTCCAGTTTGGTAATTAGGTTGGCACGCAATCGCCTTCTAACAGATCCAACTTTGATTGAGTTGTGTTCTGTCCTGTCCTAACGCACTTGTTCATCGGAATTTAGGAAACCTGTAGTAATTTACCTGGACCCTTGGATCGAGTGCGAAGTGTAAATACGTTCTTTTCAAACGGATTATAGTGATTTCATAATTGTGAAAATGTATTCCATATTTCTTTTTCTCCTCAGTACGTTTTCTAATCAGCGATTGCTTGGAGGCAACGTAATGGGTTTAAACTTGCTGCATTTATCTGCGATGCTTTTGACGACTAGCCTTTTTGATGAGTAGCCGCCGGAGTAGAACGCCCCCCTCCACGGCGCTTTGCGCGCGACGAAAGACGGCGCGCTTCCTCCGCGCCTTCCTCCCTTGGGCTCGCGAGGTCCAGCCGCCATTGTCAGCTCGCCCTCACCCGCTTTCACTCGCGCATACAACATACGGCGCGCGGCAACGATGTTATCACCCTTGGACTTTATACGAAACATCACGACGACGACGACGACACCGACGGCGACGGCCGAGATGTGCCTGCAGTGACCGTATAATTGCTATCGCACTAATAAATAAACGGGTTATCGAACGAACGATGCTGGTTATCACAAACAAAGCCAAGGGTCGGCTTCTCCTAAGTGTTACCATTAATGGGGAGAAGCACGCTTGACAAAAGCGAGAAATCGGGGTAGCCGAAGCTTTTCTACCTCGCCCTCTGCGCAGCAATCCGGTTATAACGAAACAGAACAGAACTCTCGACCCCTTGTAGCCGGCCTTTTCGTACGAGAGTTGTAGCCCGTCGATGTACGTATTATCGTTTGAGGTTTACGGAATAAAATTTGGGGGACGCTTAGCTTCGCCTTCAAGCGTGGAACTGTATAGCACTCAAAGATCCCTGACTGCTTTTCGCGCTTCCCGGAGCCCACAGCTTTCTTTCGCATGCACGGAGGCGAGCGCCATCTGGATGTTGTTGTTGAAAGGAAGCGAGAAGGCCGCGCCACCCTACGAATGGTAGAAACGCTGAAAAACGGAGGTTCGTGGAGTTCCCACGTAACATAATTTTTTTTCGGAATATTCAAGTTACAATCCGACGCTATCGTGTCTGTAGGTTGTGTAAATGTGATACTTTACAATTTTCTGACGCATTTTACTTTGAGGAATTCAACTAGTTCGGTAACGCCTTTGCGCCACGCGAAGGGCCTGCGTGGTTGTGATTAGGAATGGATTATCGTGAAACGAGGTCGCACCCCGACACCGCATTTTTTTGCCCCACGAGGCATTTGACGCTGTCGCGTTAATATATAGAGCCATAGATTCGAGTACTAGTACTGGTGGGGACGTCATTTAGCCCTGATTTCAACAAGAGCTCGCACAGGCATTATTGCTTGGACCAACTATCTTATGAGTTGCTGCCATAAATCCTTCCTCAGCAACATTGTAAGTATGAAGGTATATGGTCTCTTATATATTTTCTTCTCGGCCGGAACCCTTACGCTGCAGAGTAGCAGTTATAGCGCGTAGTGCTAGAACACACCGTCACAAGATGGCACCACCAGTGCTTCTGCTGCTTGCCGCGTCTTCGCTGTTCTGCAAACGGTAACCCGTCAGCACAAAGGATAAAACTACCGACTGTTTGTCTGAATGCTTGCCGTACTGGAAACATCTTGAAAAAAGAAAGAGAAAGAAAGCCGTTGTTTAAGCTACTCCTGAAGTATTTATATAAGCGGAGCCGGTGGACTTCGTACAAAAGCTACATGACACTAAGAATGCCCATGGGTGCATCTACAGCGCTATACATTAAGTACCTTGCAAAGAAATGCCCACAAGTAGACTGCTTGAAGTGGGCTAGTAAGCGCTCTCCGTGTATAATCACCCAATGCTTCTCCGCGTCCCGCACGCGGGAAAGCAGAGCATGGTGCAGACACCTAAGGCCCCCCTTTAAGAGAACGAAGCGAAACCACCACCGGTCGCTGTCAAGTGCGCCGCTCCAAGGTGCACGGACCCAGCCTCAGAGTCAGCGCAGTGCCAGGCCAACCAGCAGCGATTTGTGTTGTTTGATTATTATGTGCAGTAACGTTCTGTGGTGACGTAGATGTGGATAAACCGCTTGTGGTGCTTTAAAATACGCTTCGACTGAGTAAGGTTTCTCTCAGGGTGCACTTAAAGCAAAAACAGCCTCTCTTTTGTAAGGTATATCGGCCAGTGAGTGCCCCAGCGAGTGAAATACTGGTGCAGTAGCCACTCGATGAGTCAGTGCAATTGGTGTGACGTGCCCACTCATACTACGGTACTCTCATGGACGGCGCCCATATTGGCGAGGCCAATACAAAGCTAACCTGTCTCTTTTTTGCAAAGTACATCGGCCAATGCCAAAGTCGGTGCGATACTGGTGCACTGACTAATGAATGGGTCAGTGCAATTGGTGTGTCATGGCCATTCATATTAAGGTACTGTGATGAACGGCGCCCATATTGGCGACGCCAATACAAAACTATTGTAGTGGACAGTACTCATAGAGCCCCGCGGTAGAATAAAAGTCTGGACTAGCGCCTTCAGGCATATAGGCTCGACGATGGTAGCCGCGACATCAACGCAGTCATCTGTTTAATAAATGGCAATTGTTTGTGGGCCTTCTGTTCCTGCTCGACGTTTGCATGCCTAAACTCTCCGGACGAACGCGCACGACCTTTGACCCAAATCGGCTCACAGTTTCGCGCCTACTGGCCAGTAAAGAGCATTCATCTTCTCTCTGGGAGATCCCGTGTACAAACTCCCCGGGCAGTCATCATGGAGCGGTGGCGCCATAGACTCGCGGTGCGCGCGACACACGTCTCATGTCTTGCTGCCACCGGCGGTGCCGCGAAAGAGGCCTTCTATTCTCATCCTGGAACTTAACCAGCAGTCGACAGGTCGGCAAGACAAATAGCCGCGCGCGCGTCCTTCACGACAGGGACGTCTCCCAGACAGACACATGCCCGTCCCGCCGAGCCCAGATACCCACAGTAAACGTGTGGTACGCGACTAAACCAAACGCGAACTCAACAGCTCGAAAGAGAGAGAGCGTGCGCGTATGTGGGCAGGGAGGGATGATGAACGCGGCGTTAATCGGCCGTCGCTGCCAGCGGAACGTGTCCGACGAGCTCGCGCGCTCGCCCACGCACCGCTGCTAACGACGAGCGAGACACAGTGCAGCTATGCAGAGGGGGCTGCAGCGCGACGTCCTTCCCCGCCTGCCGACCCCGTATCGCTACTTCACACCGAGTCTCGCCAAATTTAGCAAATGCGCGGCGACACCTGCTTTCTGGTAGTTGCAACTGGGCTCAAGCACTGTGCGCGGCTTCGGTTTAGGTCGCGCGTGTCCCTTTAAGCAGGAAGGAGCCGCTTTGCTTCATTTAAAAAAATAATAATAATAAACAGAGCACGGGACACGCCATAGCGCTTCCTATAGAACATTACTTCAGGGAGCTCTGGCGCTGGTGTGTCCTACGGGAGGCTGCAAAAGTATGACGGTTTACGCAGCTTAGGTATGATGAGCAATGCGCGGATTTGCGTAAGATTTCACACTTGTAGATTCCAATGGTTATGCGATTTTCAAACAAGATATTCCTTCGTAAACGCAACTACTCGCAATTATTATATGCGTGAGTGGAGACCTTTTCCTTTCACTGTGTTTAGGAAGCTATATGCCTGGAAATTTGGAAAGCGTAATCGTAACAAATTACGCCAAAAGAACATGCTAAGTCACAACTCCGAAGATGAGACCAATCCACGTACTTACTGATAATTAATTGGCATGACATCTGAACGATTACATTATTGCCAGAGTTCCCTCTAGTAAATTTTGCAGGAAACTACAGGATGCGCGCTATCCTGCGATTAACGCACGTCGAGACAACGCCGAGAGTCTGCCAGAAGCCAAGTTTAATTCATTTCACGGGTTGACCCTTAACCGATCGGAAGTTGTATAAGAAGAAAGGGAAGAAGCTTAGGGACAGATGACTGGTCGTATAGTGAAAGATATTGTAACATAACTAGGCTGCCTAAAACACTAAATGACAGACTGCGAGCAAAACTCGCAGGCTGTAATGCAGGCTTCCGCCGCGCAACATAAAACAAAACTTGCGCTATCCACTTCGTGTTTGCATTCCTACGGAATCTTTGTCGTCCCTGTTTCACTTTTGATAATTTGCGATGCTGCGTCTAGCATACGGGGTACAGTAACAAGAATTTAAAAGTCAGCTGGCGTGAAATATCTGGTTAATTCCAAATATTCGAAATTACCGAATAGCTCACGTTTGAACACGAATACGAATAGTCGGCGTATAACATTAGATTCCTATTCCGAACGTCGAATAATCGCCCACCTCTAGTGCGTAATGTTTGATGTTCTAACTCCCTTCTGTAATGCCCTGCGGGCCCTGAAAGCACTAAAATAATAATAAACATAAATAAATAATACGCTTTGCACTATTCAAAAGATGAACGAGCGTGAACTAGTCCACTTTCTCTTAGACGTTGTGACTTTGCAAATTTTACATCTTTGCTTGATCTGTTTCTCGGCCATTGAAGTTGTTACAACCCGGGAGAGATCACGCCGCCTATTCATAAACGTCCTCTTTCGCAAGAGCTCTGAATGATTTGTCTCGCATGCGGGGGTGTGGGCTTGCTCATAACAGCGATCCTAATGATAACTGTACGACTCCCACACCGCTATATGGTCTATGCAGTGTATGGCACTAAAGATCCCGTTTCTTGCGTCAGTCACAGCGTCAAACCGTGGACGCAAAATTCGGGCTCACCTTTGGAGTTCCTGTCCTCGTCATCCAGCTCCAGCTTGCGCAAGGCCAGGCCCTCCTCCAAGTCCGCATAGTCTGCGACGAAAGCGGGTGCACGTTATTAGACAAAGATGAGGTGTTCCTTAACTCAGCTGCCGTGTATTAAAGGATCAAGAAGAAATAGAAAACAACTGGGTTGTTCGTTGTTCACTTTGTGGGTATACAGCGGAATTTGCCAGAGCTTCACTGCTTGATGACATGTCTCAAACACATATGTCATTATTTTTTTTAATCACTCAACTGGATTTATCTCGGCACTTCATCCGCTGTGTATTACACTAGATGTGTCAACTAATTACCCGGCACAGTGACTCGTTTGCTCAAAACCACCGAAAACGCCCTCGGATGAAGGTATTACTTGAGTGGAACAAGGTGTGGGGTTCGGGGGGAGGGAGGGTGCGGGAACGAGAAGAGTTATGCAATCAGCCATATAAAAGGATACACACTAGCATATTTCGTAACGTTAGCGCACATACACTATCCTTAAATAGAGAAGACATGTTGTCGTCGCGTTGCCTATAAACCCGCTTAGTCTTTTTTTTTTAACTCAGACAAATTGTTCGTTCTCTTTATCCGCTTGTGCATACCACATCTAACTGCAAAAAGGTTTCTATTTAGTTGGCGCCTAGGCCCGACGTAAGTAGCAAGGTAATTAGTCGCCGCGTAGCCTAGACAAGCGACAAGCAAAGAAATATAAACAGAAGAAAAAGTAACCAATGTCCCTGAACGACGATTACGATCACGATTACAGGCCACTGAAGTATTGAAAGCAGGAAGGAAAAAAAAAAGACAAGGATAACGTTATAGTGAGAGCCTTAGGGTCTGCCCCCCGGTAGGCATGACGCAACACCGGCATTTCATCGGCTAATGAGGTGAAAATGGCACGACGTGATGAAATCTAAGAGAGTCGGAAAGCTCGATCACACCGGCTATCGCGACCCGCCGACGACAAGAAAGAATTCTGCGAGCTAAAACGCAGGAGCAAAGCGGCTCGCGACGGGGTTAAGCAAAACCGTCCCCAATCGCTTCCACACTTGCGAAATGGCGGCCGATGCACGGCGCTTAGCTAAGCCTAACTAATCGAGCGGAAGAGAGGTTCGACTCTTTCGCATGAGCTATTAGAAATCACCAAGTATAATTGCGCGACTGAAGACGATAAACGATACCTGCAGCCGAGTTTCTGAGCGAAACTTGCTATAGGCGACGCGTCACGGCGACGACGAGTTTTGCCTTGGGCAGCTGAGGCGATTTTTTATTCTCTCGCTGTGAAAGATGCCGGCATGCAGACTTTTTTTTCATTTTAGATAAGTTGCTGCTACTGCCTCAGCAACAGTTGTCCTGCATTGAAATCACGGGTTTTGTCAAGGGATTGACAGAGGCTGGAACTCACGAGAACATTGCTAAGGCCGGCACCCTCTAACTACGACTGCTCCTGACAAACAAATGTCAGGACAATAGTTTGCGTACATGTATTGAGCAGGGGATTTCAGGCGCAAAGGCAAATACTAAACTGGGTGCGCGTGCGTGCGTGGGCGGGCGTGCCCGCACGTAATCGCAAACGTGCGTGACCGTGTGTGTGCGTGTGTCCACTACTATTCACCAGTAGTCTATAAAAACAAATGTGTACCTTAACAAGATAAACGTTTTGATCGTGTTCAGATTCATTTGTTCAAATAGAATAATGAAGAAAAAATGCTGTGTGTTTACTTGTTTCTTGACTTTGTTCCAGTGCATATAAACTAGAATTTCACGACCATTGACTACATGGCGGGAAGGAAAGGAACAAACAAATGGACTTCGACATAAACGTGCCAGGGTCTGGACTTGTTTAGGGTAGGTAAAACAATCATATGTGGCATAACGCAAGCTCCTAGGCATGACCTTTGGCGGTTAACGAAAACAAAAGCTTTCAGACTTGCGTAATAAACACCGATGCATTCCCGACATGCGGACACGTCCTCATTGCCTGTTGCGCAAAGATGAAAGAAACAAATCTTAAGAGTCTGGAGGCGTCAGACACAAATAAAAATATAAAAAAAACATAAGGAGGACAAAAAGAAGACGTGTTTAAACGCAGTACGTTTACGTTATGCAACGTCCAAGGTTCGTGCCCGCAACATGCGAGCTTTGCGGCAATGCATCCGGACGCAGCGAGAACGTGCTAGGCGACGACCGCAATCTACATCTGGGAATGCTGACGCACTGCTCGCGGAGTATATATATATATATATATATATATATATATATACACTCTGGGCGGCGAAACTCGTGGCATGTGTACATAACGCTCGGCAAGCAGATGTACTATGCACACGTAAGTGGATGGAAAACGCAGGAGTTGGCGGTCGCGGCCTCGCACAACATTCCGAACGTAGTGGCCTACTGCTGCCGCTGCTGGCGCTTACATCTCGTCGTCGTACTAGCACAGGCAGCGAGAGACGAACGCGCTCGCAAACTCGGCGAACAACTCGTCGAGCCTCGAGGGGCACCTGCGTTTCCCCTCTGGGCTGCGCATGTTTGGCTTCGTGTACCACTAGAAAACTGCAGTACCACGAAAGTTGGACTCGACGGAAAGCATCGGAAGACAAATCTAGAAACCTGCAGGCATGCGAGAGCGATTTCGGTTGGCTGGAGGCCGATGCGCTCGCTGGTGACGATAGACAAGGATATAAGATAGCTAAGGTGCATGAACAACTCGAGTTCTTAAAAGGGAAAGCAAAGAGAAATACGAAAAATTTTAGATAGATAGATAGATAGATAGATAGATAGATAGATAGATAGATAGATAGATAGATAGATAGATAGATAGATAGATAGATAGATAGATAGATAGATAGATAGATAGATAGATAGATAGATAGATAGATTTTTTAGCGCTCTTTGGCTTTCTCTACACTTTTTGTTGTAGGTCGGTGGAACGACGGTGGTCGGACTTGGGGGAGGGAAGGCGAGGAAGCGCGCCAAGGTAAAGGTCTCGCGCAGTAGAAATACAAAGAGAGGAGGGGGAGTGGAGAGGGAACGGAGGGGGAACGTCGTGCTTAAGCTCCCTTGTTACGAGAGTGGCGGGGAGGGTCAAAAAGGAGGGACGACGGAGGGGGGGGGGTGCGGGGGGGGGCTGACTGTCGCATCTTGGCTCGCTCTCTCTCTTGTCACGGCAACGCAAGGCAAAAAGCGCATCCTCTCGGGCAAAATATAGTGGCAGCGAAGAACAACAGGAGAGAGGAGGAGGAGGAGGAGAGGCTGTCGCTCGCTCAATCATTCGTCGCACGTGTCACTGGCCGCCCGGCGATGGCCAGACCATGGTGGACAATCTAGTGGGCGAAAACTCACATCGGATTCTCGCCCATGAAAACACGCCCGCAGGCGAGCATTCGGAATCGTCGAACGCCGACGGCGTAGACGCCGACACACCACGGAAAGCATGAAGTGGACGCGCTCGCTAGCGACTCCAGGGCTGCCACGAAGGAACTCTGGAAAGGCGAGGAAAGGCGGCGAGGAAAGGGTGCGTGATCTCGGGCAGCCGCGTTGCGGGGGGAGGGCTGGCAGAAGGAGAGCGGTCGCTCGCTCGCCCGTTCGTCCGTTCGTTCGGGCTGTTCAGTGGGGGACATGGATAACCATCGACGATGGTTTCTGCATGATTTATTTATCGTTGCTGCAGCTGCGCAGGATCTCTGAGGTACAAGAGTACAAATTGTTGAATGATCGAATCGCAATTGTCTGAATGCTACCATAGTAAACGACGGGAGGATCCGTTTTGATGAGCTTCATCATCAATTGCTTGCTGGTGTATGAATAGAAAATGACATATAAATAGGCGCAAGTGACGAAATATAAATGAAAGCAATCACACTCGCTCGATTGCTTGAACACAGGGTTACTAGAAGAATGAGAGCTCCTGTACGCAACTTCTTTGTGCACGTGTTCTAGTGCAATGACGCATAAGCCGTAAATACATTGCAGTGTCGGGCCATTCCAAGATATCGCGTAGTGTTCTCCTCTCATTCATACCGAGAACGTAGAGATAATGATGCTCAAGGAAATCACGGAACCTCCTCAACTGCCTAAGCCATATACAGCCGTTCTCAAACTTAATGCTGGCGCTCTCGGCGAGTGGATTCTTAACCAGCAATCCGCCTACTGGCCTGTAGCACAAGACGTTGCCGCAATGTTGTCTCTGACATACATACATACATACAACCCGCCGTGGTTGCTCAGTGGCTATGGTGTTGGGCTGCTGAGCACGAGGTCGCGGGATCGAATCCCGGCCACGGCGGCCGCATTTCGATGGGGGCGAAATGCGAAAACACCCGTGTACTTAGATTTAGGTGCACGTTAAAGAACCCCAGGTGGTCAAAATTTCCGGAGTCCTCCACTACGGCGTGCCTCATAATCAGAAAGTGGTTTTGGCACGTAAAATCCCAAATAAAAAAATAAAAAAAAAATACATACATACATACATACATACACGCTCTTCTTAGCTCTTACATCTGTCTACCTCTACCACGTGACCAGCTTCCCACACAGCGCACAAACATTTTTCACCCCTCCGGCACTCCTAATGCTCACGCGTTCTTCACGCGTGAAGTCGGGCCTCATTTCTCACCGCCATGTTTTGTTTGTAGCCGGAAACCCCTACTTTTACGCAACCGAGATGAGAGCGCCCCCACATTCCCCACTCAGACCCGCCGTTGCTATTATCCGCCGCACTTGCGCTGCGACGCGCGCGTGGAGCCGGGTGTGACTTGCACGCTGCGCGACAGCAGGACGTAATCCAGAGCGCACACATACCCGAACCGTCAAGGCCTCCGCTCAGTCCACAAAAGCGCGCCGATGACGGGGCTCGCGTATTTTAAAACCGCAGACGTCAGAGGGGACGCACTCACCCGCACCTCGCGGCGTCGATAAATCACTCGCATTGTTTGCAAACTGCCGCCGTTAGCCGCGGAGCGGTAGCCACAGGGACGCTGGAGCGTCCAACGTTCAGCCCGCTTCCTTGTGTGCGTGCGCGCACTGTTGCTCGGGTGAGCATGTGCGCGCATGAGCGCGAGCATGGCGCAGTGTGTTTGTGAGCGCGCTTGCGTCTGCATTTGTGGCTGCGTGCAACCCTGATTTCATATTGAGAGATAAGAGAAAAAGAAAACGCCAACTTGAAACGCTTGTGAGAGACGCTCTGTAATGAAAACGGGAAGAATTAGCCTGTCAGAGATGAATGTGATAATAATGCGAAGATGAATGCGATAATAAATGAAATAAGACATGCAGGACATACTACACTTAACACATACACACAACAAAACATGCTGAATTAAATTATCTCGTCGAAACCGGTGTCTCGCAGGAAAGTTGCGAGCTGCACCGCAGGCGATCGCGTTAGTCACCGACGCAACGACAACGCGATTGCAAGCAGACTGTCGATAGGAAAACGGCTTCGAGAATGCTGGGGGTTCACCGTAGAGAACGGAAGCCTAGATAACCAAAAGACGACAAGAAATCTGAAACGTTTCCGCGCTGGAAATAAAGGAAGCGTTACGGAAACGACTTCTGTTCACTATCAAACAAAAATTTAAAAAATAGGACAGTAAAGAAAAGACGAGATGCAGATTGACGAGCTAGCCCACTTCCCAACCTCCAACCAAAAATAAAATAAATATGAAAATAAAAGAGTGATAGATGATTCCGGTAGCCTTCATTCGAGTACGCGTACTTGGCCCTTGGTCCTCTTTTAGCTTAGTGCTGAAACTTTATAAAGGTCAGACTATCATTGCTCAACGTGTTTACCGGGCTTAATGACAGTGACTGGCAATGAAAAGCTCAGCTTGAGCGCAGAATCCTCGTGTCCTCGAGTAAAAGTTTGCCAGACGGTATCAGTGAATAAAGTTCATGTTAGAATCCCTTCACTTCCAGCTCTTCAAGGTGACGGAGCTTTTCAATCTACAGATCACTTGGACCCTTCGAGGTCAACTATGGGACAGTTTACTCGCGCCCCGCGCAGTGCAAGGTTGAAATTTACTTCGTTGTTGTGGAGCGACGGTACCTAAGTTAAGCTGCAAATGTACGTAATGAAATCAAACGCGCTCACAGTATCGCTTGAACAAAGCATCACTGTTTCTCGACGAATGCTCGGTCACTTGGCATCACCTTGGAGTAGGCCTTCGCTGCAGTGCGAGTACTGTGGCGAAGCGCGCTTGCAGCAGGATCAATAACTTTCGTTTGAGCCACAGGCAGGGCTTTGACACAGAAGTTTAAATTCAGATCTTTTAAACCCAGTCGTAACTGTTGGGAGAGTGATGACGTATGCAGTGAACACCTGAATAACCGAGCTAATAATCAGCGCAGGCGTAAGTAAAGTACGTGTGAATCTTAACAGAAACACCAAACTGATACGTAATAGCCGATTACATTTTACACAAAATATGAAAAGGAGCAATTTTTCATTTTGCTTCAGCGCAAGCCTGCCAAACACGCAATACTACAGAACAGACTGGTGGGCTATAGTTGGTGCTGCATAACTTGCGTTACTCAATACTAGCCAGTTGATTGCAAGAGTGCGGTCGAAATGCGGGAAATACTGACGACGAGCTGTGCTCTCTCCCTCAGATTGTACGGCTCTGCACGGCCGCCCCTGGGAAAGATGAATACGCAACGCCGTGGCGCTTTTCCATTTTTCTTTCTTCCTCCCTTGTTTACGTTACACTTACGTAAACAGTATTAACAGGCCGCTGACGTTAAATTCCCGGTAGTGCCAACCTCCCTACGCCACGACGCGGAAGGTACACACGACGCCCTTTAAAGCTGCCACGTCACTGACAGTCTTTTTCGTCGGCCTGCGATTTGGCAGGCGACCAGGCAAAAGCGTGCGAACTACTCGGGGCAGCGAGTGAAAGGCAGAAACGGTTTGCCTCAGTGGCAATGTCTCGCTGTTCGCTGCAGTGATTCCGGCAACTGGAGTGCAGGAAAGGTGCACCACGCCAGGAAGTGAAATAAGGTATAAGACAGTTCTCAGGTGGTGTCACGGCCACCGCTCCTCACCATGCATGCTTGTGCTCCAAACATGGCCGCCGCGATTACCGAGCCTACATTCTTTTGCTTTCTGACGGCCACTGTTCGTTTATGGCTCGATATGTAAATCGATCTATACGCACGTGCCATGGCTGCAATAGAATTAAATGCCGGCATTTCCTCATCCGATCGCGCGCCTGAGGGGCGTTGCCAGTAAGCGTTTACCGCCGCTGCACTTCCCTGCGCCACCCTCGACGCTTTCAGCGGTGTATTCGAGTTCCATAGTAACTATTACCAGCGTGGTTGCCCGTTTAATTGCACGCAATTCTTGTTGCTACCGTGACCAATCGTGGCTGAAAAGATTCAAGCCGTCTCACTAAATACACGTTCCCTATCTCCCTGGGTCCTATACTGATGTAAAAGCGTAAAGGTTGGATAACTGGTTCGTCAGTTCGGCCATGTGTCATCAGTTGGCCGAGGCCTTGCGCACTGCTTAAGAATGAAGGTGCAAGAACGGCAAAGCATAGACAAGCTTCGTATTTACCCGCCGCTAGCTGTAGCTTAGTGGTTGTGGCGCTGCGCTGCTCACCTCGAAGTTGCGGGTTGGATACGCACACCGCTACGGCCACATTTTGATTGGGGTAGAATGCAAAAAATTCTCGCGTACTTAAGACTGCGTTTGGAAGTTAAAGAGCACAGGTGGTCAAAAATGAATCCGTGGTCGCCCTTTACGCCATGATGTGATGGTAATTTTGGTAGGTAAAGCCCTGTTTTTTTTACTTTCTTGTTTGTATACAAAGGCCTCATAACGTCACTAGCGCCTAGCCGTAGTGATGAACGCAGAAATGAAATGAAACGAAAAATTTCTGCTGTTACTGGTCGAGACACTTCAATTCGCGGCTGCAATATTCTGTGGGTCTGGCAGTTTTCCTACATGACAAAGAAAGCTCGCGACCAATGGAATACCACGTGTATGAACTTTGGCATGCTACTATTATCTGTAATTATTAGCGCCTTGTATATTGCGTGTTATACTCTCTTGTATATTATACGTATTCTCCTCTGTTTACATGCTCATCACTGTCGCTATAAGGTAAAGCTATTCCAAACTTTTCTATTCCAATTCTGCAATGAGCCCTTCGCGATTGGTCAAAAACCTTTTTGGACCACCGCCAGTTCACCTGTCTGTCACGCGACGTCATGAAAACCGCGATAGCTCCCCATTTGATATGACATGTACACACTGATTCTGCATGATTTGACCGAACGCAAGAAAATTGTTATTTCTGATTCGACGCCTTTCCATGCAGCATTAGCCCTCGGGTATTTGTCAAAAGCTTTCGGGCGACACCTACTTCACCTGCCTGTCACGCGACGTCACAAAACCGCAAAAACTCGCAGCGTCATAATGACATGTACGCGTTAAAGATGCATTACTATGCCGAAAAAAACTGCATTTTCTTCTGAATAGCCGCAAGCTGCCCCGTTCCGAAAGGAATCGAAGATGGCTGCCACCGATGGCTCAGGCACTGGCTAGTCGCACCTGCCGGAGAGCATCGGTTTGTTTGCTTATAAAACTTTTTGCGTGGCGGTGTAACGTTTTCGAGCACTTTCGGCATGTTTAGGACCTCGTTCTGCCAACTCTTCTTTTTAGCGTCATTCTTAAGCTTCAGTTGCATGCCGCCGCGATTTTCGACCAGACATTGCAAGCTAAGAGAAAGAGAGCGGGCCAATAGCAGATGCCGGCACCACTCTCTTTATCCGGTTATCAATTTTCAGTGCAGTGGCTTGGCCCCATCGAATCTCTCTTCACTTGAGTGTGCTGCTCGCGTCTTGTCAGCCAATTAGATAAGACAACCAGCTCAGTGCAGGCAACGTTATTTGTTTTTCAAGCAAACAAAAGTGACCTCTTATGAACGAGCAGATCGTTTCATTGGTCTGTTCAGGCAACCCTGCTGGTGATCCCCCAATGCTTGCGTCGGCGGTTACGCAAATTTGACGTCAGGAGATTGGAATAAAAAGATATTGAAATAGTTTTACGTTATAGGGCCATACATCACGGCCGCTTGCGAGTGTTTGTGACTTTGTTTACGAACTCATTGTGGTGCGACTTGCCTTTGCCTTTTATATTTATATGTTCGTAGGTGTATAGGACTGTGTGCTGTGGATTGCCGGCCCTATGACATGGGTTGCAATGTGGGCTTGTTGGTAGTGCATCTTCAAGGGGAGTACGATAGCGCGATTAAAAGACGGGACAAAGACGCGACGGTGTGTCCCTACGTGTCTTCTTTTGTCCCGTTTTTTAATTGCGCTACCGTACTCCCCTATGACGTGGTTTGCTTTGTCATTTTCATATTACATATTCTTTTTATATTGTCGTTATTGCTATGCGAAAAGTAGTAGCCCTCACCATTACAGGGCGACTACCATCTATTTCTCTTACTTTCAACTCAATAATATAGAAAAGTAGGTAGTCGGTAAGCCAACGGTATAGGCGCTCCTCTGTATACAGCATCATTGCACGCACACAGGAAGCCTATAGCCAGCTCAACGCGCCTTATGGCGGTCAAGTGTAGTCTATATTGCTACATTTGTCAGCCGCAATGCACACAACTATAGCCCCGAAAACCCGGCGAAGCTGCGGGAGCTGCGACCCGTGCGTGATCGTCCATCGCTCCGCGCCTCTCTCGCCTTGTCGTCGCCACCGCACGTTCGCTGTGGGGCGGCGTTCTCTCTCCGGACCCGCAAGCTAGAAGTGCGACCAAGAATAGCCGAGCGTGAGAGAAGGTGTGCCGGGCCCTTGCTTCCATTTTTCAAAGGAGAAAGGCCAGAAAGAATGAAGTAGCCAGCAGCTGACATCTGCGTGAAACCCCCGTGGGGTGTGACCGGCGCCTTTCCGCCGTTGTTTAGTAAACACGACAGCCGAACCAAATGGTGGCAGCAATTAGAGGTGACTGGCGGCGTGTTTGTGCCTTGCGGCGCCTCCCCCCCCCCCCCCCCCCCCCGGTCTCGACGACAACAGATAACAATTTCCGATTGCCAAGTCCTGCTCCTGTCTTGAGTGTAGAACGCAGAAAAGAGAATAAAAAAATATCTCTTCGCAGTAGATGTTCTTGCGATGGTGCTGGCCCTTGTTTAAATGCTGCGAGTCCAGGCAAATACCCGACGGAAGGCCCGGCTATTTCACGAACATAAAAAAATAAACTGCAGTGATTAAGAAATGTGAAAGAAAAAGGCTCCATAAAGAACCCGAAAGCGGAAGTGAAGAAAATAGGAAGAATGAAACACAGCATCAATTGAGAGGCATAGCCTTTTATACTTAATGCACTCAGAGAGCGCAATACTAGATCGCTAGCATGCGAACGTGAAGTCAAAATGCACGCATATCTCCATTCATGCGGTCGGTGTTGATTTCGCGCTTCTACCCGTTCCCTTTTCGTCGCCAGAGCATGGATGAGGGTGAAAAGGAAGGAGGGAATGTAACGAGGTCAGCCAGACGCACGTCCAGTTTGCTATCCTACACAGGGGAGAGGGTATAAGGGAAGCTGGACATGGAAGTTGGCTGAATCAAAGAGCATCCGATGGAGCGAACTAGGCGTTACAAATATTCTACGCGTATATGTATTTCATATGGCGTAATGTTTCAGCAGAGGGTGTGGGCTCGATAATTTTAGCAATAATGTGGAGCCTGACAAATCAATACGCAGTTTAAGAAGTCCTCCTCACCCTCATCCTCATCATCTTCGTCGTCGGCGCACAAGTTTCCGCCTCGTGGCACGACGTATACGCCACGCCCAGCAACGTCCACGCCCCCCTGTTTTCAAAGACTGTGACCTATGCAGGCAAGTTTCCCGATTACGCCTCAATTTTCCTTATTCCTCGGCTTGTTAAGCCCGGCGACTCGGTTCCGAGGCGTGAGCATGACAGCGATGGCGGGTCATTCGCCGAGGGGAATTACGATTGTTTCGCTCGGCCAGACAACGGAACAGTCCTCCCTGGCATATGAAACCGAACGTTGCCTCTGTATGGCATATTTACAGAAAAAGTACTCTCGCTAATTGTGTCTACGATGTCAAAAAAACGGCCTAAGCACTCCGATCAACGTGAACACGCAGGCGTTTCTCTGGCAGCACATTTTCGTCGGAGCGATGTCGTACCACGATGAGTATCACCCCGCGTGGCCGCGATTGTCGATGTTGCTCACACTTTACCCAGCAATCTTACGACGCAGACAAGGCGACGTCATCATCCATCCAAGCGCCTCGCTTCCCTAGCGCAAATATCGGGTCGTTTGCCGCCCGTAAATCGAGTCACTTCCGGGGCGGCGGGCCCCGACCACCGGAAATGTCGTTACGTGACGAAGCAACTCCCTTTCTCCCGACTCCGTTGCCGGACAAACAGACGTCGTTAGCGCAAACCCACGGCTGAGGCATTTAGCATAGCGCCTCCTAATGGCTAAAGACCCCTCCCTGTGGCATGCGCGGCTGTTGGCACGGGCTGCTAATGGCCAACAAAGGTTGTTATACAGCAGGCCGCCTGGCGGGGGTGAACGTGTGGAGTGTGATGTCGATGTCACTGGCTGAGACAGCAATGCGCATCGACTATAAGAATCCCAGTCAAGCGCCCCAGCCCGGAGAAAGACTTCCCCACCACCCGAGAGAGAGAGAGAGAGAGAGAGAACGAATAATAAATGAAAGGTAGAGAGGTTAACCAGGTTTGAGCTCGGTTGGCTACCCTATACTGGGGAGAGAGGGAGAGAGCCAATGATAAATGAAAGGTAGGGGGTGAACCAGGACTGATCTCGGTTGGCTGCCCTATACTGGGGAAAGGGAAAAGGGGAAGGAAAGATCAAAAGAAGAAGAGAAAGTCCACTGGGGATATCATTCGGTCACTCAGTCCGGATCACAGACTGTGACTCAATTCGGTAGCTTTCAAATATCGCAGCAGCGCTTTTGTGGCTTTACGTAGCTGCGATATGGGAGGCCATGGCCCCAAGGTCTTGTTCAAGGTGATGGCTTGAAAGCTTGTCGGGGAGCACAAGCGGGGGGGGGGGGGGGGGGCGCGCAAGAGGTCACCGTGGGCGCGCAAGAGGTCACAGCCTCTGGGGGCCAGCTCATGCCAAAGGTGCGTCCGCAAGCAGCAATACTCGGAACCACTTAAAGCACCTCCGTCCACCCGTCACCGTGGCTTTTGCTAAGTAAGGACACCCTTTAGTGTAAGCGTAGCTGGCGTGACTGACAAATTAGGAAACAGCCACGCGCACTATTTCCGCTTCCGGAGTTTGTTTGCCGTAGTACCGCTTCCAGGATTTCTCGTCCCTGAATTTTTTTCTTTTTCCACACTCGCACTAGGGTAGCTCGCCACCATGGAGAGAGGAAAAAGTTGGAAGATAACATTACGTCATGCAGGCAGCCTTGGCAAGCGAACACTCCGTGACGCCTGTCCCTTTGCTCAGTGTCGGCCCAACAAGTGACCTCTTGCTTCGAAATCACGGGGGAAAAAACGAGATTTGATGACATGCTGGAACCTTTTCCTTCCTCCATGCGGATGGGAACAGAAAAAGATCAACTGGGAGTACTCAAACCTACCACGCGCTCTGACGTAGCCTCCCTGCTCTGACGATTTCCCCACGCGTTGGGACGATACTCTTGCCTTCAATAGCGTTGCGCGATGCTCCCTCCTAACGTTCTTCCTTTCGCCATGCTCGCTGCCCTGCTCAAACCTCTGCGCGGCAGTACCAGACGTCAGTGACATTGTTCCCGCTTTAAACGAGAAGTGGGACTACATAAGTTTCGCTTGACGCCGGTAACTCAGAGTAGGGAACTGTAGGGGGAGGAACTGAGGGGGAGGGTAGGTTCCCTCAGTTCCCCATGTAGGGGAACTGAGGGGGAGGGTAGGTTGGCGGTACTTTACCTGGTCGGCAGAAACGTCTATGGGGGAGCTTTAGGCGTACCGAGCCATGCGAGTGATTGTGACGAGACGTAGTCCCCGCCCAGAGGTCCAAGTCTGGCCAGAATTCTCCTCGCCGTCAATTCTCGCCGCAAGGTCACTGGTGCTATCCTGTCATACGGCTACTGGCGCTCATCTCCCACAACGTTACTCTAGTTCAGTGGCTCTCCTATTCCTTCTTTATTTTCTGGCTTTACAGGAGCAGTTTCATTTTTAGTTCTCACTCATATTCGTTTGCTGAAGTCGTCGCAACATTAAGCTTCCGGAAATGAACAGAGAGCACTCCGACGGCACAGGTTAGAAGGAAGGAAAACTGTTCAGCGCTTAGCAAAGCAACGGTCAAGGTACTGAGCTGCTGCCGCGGTTGCGCACACAGATCACTTCTTGGCCAGAATTTTAAAAAGAAACTATGTTTATTTTGTGTTTGAGAGCTATTTGCGATTGGGTTGCCGTCTTCGCTAATAATATACCCTACGTTTGAATCAGCTGGCATCTCTTTTACGACCAGTTGTAGCGTGGAAACTTATTTCCTTCGTTTGTTTGTGAATACGGACTTTCCTCCCATAGTACATTGGATGGCGATCGAGGCGCGCAATCACTCCACCTGTGCATTTCTTACAACGCCACAAAAGCACGCCACCAGACAGCGAATTACGACTGTCAATGGTTCTCGGCGTAAATGGTTCAAAATCGGTCATCGTTAAAATCGCGCCATCTACAGCATGGCCAACGTCTCGATTAGTTAAACGAGCTAATGGGTAACCTGAAGCGCGAGCCGAGACACTCATGGATGACGCCGAGGGTGACTGACCTTCTCCCGGACAGGTCTTGCAGCAGCGCTCGGGCAGAAGCACGGGGTCATCGCAGGTCGGCTTGGGGCAGTCGTTCTTGATGTTCTCGCAGCGGACTCGAGCCACAACCCTCTTCTTGCGGTGAACCTGTGAAAATACAAGTGCGGAGGTGAGAGTTGTACCATGGCAACTTCCTAAGAACTGCGCAATATGGTCAAAGTAAATGCTTGCGCTTGTATTAACGATATAGTTATTACGCTATACAACTGTTCGTAAGAGCAAGGTGCCAGATGGTCGTGATGTTGGACGACATATTGGCCACGGTGGCCTACCTATGGCAAACAGCTCTTACGAACGAAACGTTTTGAAGATTTGACGCCTGCCTCGAGGCTGAAGCACGAGCCCTATGTACCGCGCAAGTCCACAGATTATTTAAAAGCACATGGTAGTTTTAAGTTGTGGCGCACATAGTCGCGCCGTCCTAACGCAGCGTTCTCAGATAGACATAACGCCGAGTCAAACTTTAATTAGAATCTCAACGGAAATCACCAACAAAATTTCTGGAGTTGCCGAATGGTCGACTGATTTATCGAGCGATCGACCGATTGTTTGATTGATTGATTCATTAATTGATTAAACAACTGATTAACTGATTGATTGATTGATTGATTGATTGATTGATTGATTGATTGATTGATTGATTGATTGATTGATTGATTGATTGATTGATTGATTGATTGATTGATTGATTGATTCCAATGTCCTAAAGAAATGCCAAGGTTGTTTCTGAGAGATGTAATAGTAGGGGTTCCACTTTTATTTTCACTGTCTGGTGTCCTCCAACGTACAGCAAAATATAAATACACGATAGTTCTTGCACTTTCGCCCTATCAGAATGCGGCGGCCGCAGCAAGTGATCGAACCCTAAACATGGTGCTCAGCAGCCGAACGTATCGTAGAAGCCACTCAGCCACCGTGGCGGGCCTTCCAAAAGATGATCGATTAGTTGTGTAGCGTAGCGGCTGCACTTTTAAAAAGCTTTAACAAGCTGCAACTAGTTTTGTGTATTCTGTTTGCTACGCTGACAGAGAGCTTTCAAATTTCACTATTTCCTTCACGATGGCGGTGATGCTGGTGGTAACGATGATGCTTCAGGCGGGGTTAAGCTGACAAGCCATATATACAGGCCGGCAATTTCTCCGCATGAGCGTCTCTTTCAGAGTCATAAATATCTGTCACCATGAGCCGCTCAGTTCAGTCTCTCGAGCAGAAATGAGCGTAGAATAGTCCCCATTTCCTTGCGCCCTAAAGGCGGTTCTTCCCGCGAAACTAACCGTTTCGCATGTTCATGAGGAATATCTCATCTCATACTGTCCAGAAGCCTCTTCTTTTCAGAACAGATGCGCTTGCATGATGACCCGTTCTGTAAGTGCGTTACGCACGGAGCCGCATCGCCGCACGAAATAATGTAGGAAATTTTTTCTGACCATTCGCAAACATCCTGCAAAAACGCACTGGGTTCGAGGAACTGCGCTACAGCAACAAGCTTTCTTTTTTATGTACGACAAGACAGATTCGCACTACCGAGAGCTGGCGCATTTGCTTTGAGCAAAGTATTAGTGAGACGTAAGTGTGAATAATCGTTAGCGGCATCGACATCTATGTCCCGAATAGCGATTATGTGCTTCGTATTCAGCGGCAATGGACAGCGAAACACAACCCGAAGAAAGAAAGCGAATAAGTACCATAGGAGGATGACCGTTCCAAATGCATTACTGCACCACTGTCACTATTACTTTCCATTGCACATTGCAGGGCCAAGTTCCTTTGAAGTCGGCAGCGAGCCCTTCCTCTATAGGAGAACGTCATTCAGGAAAGTGCTAGTGCGTAGATGCATTTATTCTGCGGTGCACTGCTAGCGCTCCGAGGCAAAACGAACGGCGGAAGTGGGTGTGATGGATGGCGTCGGCGCGCTCACACAGACCCAGTCACACGGGTGCTTATGCGAAGCCATCTGAATGGGAGCGTGCGTGTGTGCGTGCCTGAGCAAATGGCGAGTCCCTGGTGCTTTGTGCTGCCCTCTGGGGGTCTAAAAAGGGGTACTTAATCAGCCCAGACGACACGCTGTTGGATTCGTCTGAGAAAGTGAGACGAGTCTCCATTAATAATAACGCAACGAGCGAGGGACCGTGCGCGCGAATCTTTGTGGCAGCCGAATCCGCCCTGCTCACGGTTTGTCGTCGCACTTTTCGCGTCGCCTCCGACACTACTTACGAGACGTAGTGATCCCGTCTTGCTCAGCGGCGCTCTTAAGGCCCGTTCACACTACACGAAATATCCGGCGAGCGAAGCGGATTCGGCCGCTTTTGACGCCGAGGAGAGCGGAAAGCGGCGCGGTGAAGGCAATCGGTCTAGGACCCATTTTTTCCGCTTTCGCCGCTGCCGGAAGTTGAGTTTTTGACGTCACAACCCGTCTAATCTCAACATGGCAGCCAGCTTGTTTGAGCGACCGGCCTTCACCGTGGAAATGCTCATCGATGTAATTAAGCAGCACCCCATACCGTACGATAAAAGGCACTTGAATTTCAAGGACATTGCCTACAAAGAGCAGCTATGGGACAAGATCGGGAAAGAAATGGGAGTGAGTGGTAAAGTACAACTGCTATTCACGCTTACTCGCGCCGATGCCAGAGCGACAAGACTTTCTCATTGCCAGTACCTTGCTTTTATGCACATTCTCCGTCAAACGTCAGCAAAAATTTTTCCCGCGCCGCTGTTTGCTCCTATGCCGTGCATGCTCAGCTCATGCGCCGTTCGAATGCCTGCGCAGGCATGCACGCGCGACACTGATGGCACCGCGAGAGTAGAGCAGTGTTACAATAGAAACCTTTCTGTGCTACAACAGTGAGCGTAATGTTTTGTAACGATTCATGCAGCGGCAAGAGATTGTTGGCCTGTCCCAACCTATCCCGCTCCTGCAAGGACGGGCGGACCCACCACCGTCGTCGCCGCCGCCGCGATCTTGGTTGCTCAGCCCGTCGCAGTTCTTGAAGCATAGCCATCATTGAGTTGCAGAGGAGAATCGTGACAATTTCTTCTTCTTCCGACATTTCCTCGTCTTCTGAAAAGCTCGCCATCGTGCTGTGCTCAGTATCACGCAGCTGGAAGCCCAGCAACGGCGCAATACAAGCAGACGCAACAAACACCCGCGAACGAGAGGCACTCACGTGAACTCTCGTCTCGTTCGCAAAGTCGCGAAACCAAGAAAAAACCTGCCGCGAGATCTCGCTGTCATCGCGGAAAAGCGAGAAGCGGCGGCGGATCCGCCGATGCGCGCGTGAGCAGATGAGAACGCGCTCTCTTTTTTCCGGCGAGCGAATCCGCTCCGCTCGCCGAATTTTTGTATTAGTGTGAACGGGCTTTTAAGCATCGAGTCACAGCAAACCCGCGGAAAAATTCGGAAACCTTAGTTCGCGCTTTTTAATGTCCTACATTTACCCAATCATTTTACTAAATAAACAAATTTTAGCAATTCTTTAGCCAAGAAAACTTCTTTTGACGACTTAATTTTCGTGAGCAGGCTATCCTTAAAAGCTACGCAGCCGCCGAAAGCTTCTCTTTCGTCGGCTCCATCTCCATGGCTATCCACCAATCAATATGGCAATATTTTCTGGAGATAATTATGCGCATTATACACCTTTTTCAATGCAAAATGACCGCGTGGCATTCCCAACATTCCTTGTGATGCTGAAACTATGTTTCAAGAGTGGTGTGTTTCTAAGATCAGACAGACAGACAGACAGACAGACAGACAGACAGACAGACAGACAGACAGACAGACAGACAGACAGACAGACAGACAGACCGACAGACCGACAGACAGACAGACAGACAGACAGACACAGACAGACAGACAGACAGACAGACAGGTTGATTATTGTTTGATTGACTCAAGCATTTCAAAGGAATGAAGACTAAGCAGAACCCTAAAATTCTATATTTGCTTAGTTGTCCGATCATATTTGCTTGAAATTTCGCGCGTTACCTTTGTATCTTTTTAAAATGCATATTCAGATAGCTCTTGCATTTTGTATAATGTATTTTCTTAATGTGTATAAATTTATGCTTGGAATTTTGTCTTCATTTTTATTAACGTCTGTATTGTTGATGTACAGTTTGTCATAAGTTGTTGTCGTTGTTGTTATTCTTGTTGTTGTTGTTGTTGTTGTTGTTGGTGGTGGTGGTGGTGGTGGTGGTGGTGGTGGTGGTGGTGGTGGTGGTGGTGGTGGTGGTGGTGGCTTTTGCGTTACCATATTTTTGTACTTGCTCCCCTTACCCAATACTTTAAATAGAGGCCTCAAAGATGCTTTCAATAAATTAATAGAAAGACGACAAACAGACCTGCAGAATATTAAGAAATGTATTTCATTAACGTACACCTTAAAACAAAGCCCACGGGAGTTTTCTCCATTGTTCCTCAGAATGCGGCACGCCGCGGCGCGAGACCGCATCTGAGCTCTACAGTGATGTTTCTTATCCTGGGAGATAAAAACATGCTCACTCCCTTTGAGTGAACTATGGATACATATTAAACAATGGCGACGTATGGGCCAGAGTTAACCATTCCATTCCTCCCATGACACAGGAGTGCTTCAGTTAAAAAGCTTTTTCTTTTGTTGTAATCTTTACAATTTTTTATCCTTTACGGTGCCCGCACCATGAACACAGCTAAGCCATTCGCGAATAAAGTGCTCCAGAGCAGTGATCATTCACATAAACAGGCTTCGTAATATCACGCTTCACACTATAGGGAATGGCTGCTATTAGCCAATGCCACTCCTCCGGAAGAGGAAACACCGCCTCGGCAGCGGCGCCGGTGCGTTGAGCGGGCAACTGGATTGGATGGCGCGCTAGGAATCCCGACGCCCGGCTCGAGAGCGTGGCGACGAGAGATGATGATGGCATCGACCCGGCATGCGAGCGAGTCTCTTCGCGACGCCGGCGACCGCAGGAACGCTCGGTGCCGGCCTTGACATTTCTGACTCCCGTCGCGCTCGTCAACGCAGTCACTCGCACACATGCCGGCGTCCAGAAAAGGGCGCGCCCCGTCTCATCCTGTACTCACACGCGCGCCATTACGTTGCTCCGTACCGAATGCGCAACCATACCTCGCCGATGCACACACCTTCTCTTAATAAGAGGCAGTGCGATACCGGCCGACGCAAAGTCAAGCTGTCACTCACAACAGGCCAAGGCTCGACTCGAAGGTGTGCTTGCAAATGAGTAACGTCGAGTCTTTGCGTAGTAGAACTCGAATTAAGATTAGGACACGAGTGTCCTAGGGCAGCCAGCGGAAGTGTCACGGCACTCTTGCAACCCACAGAGTCCTACAATTTGGGGTAGGAAGTAACTGCCTGTGTTACGTTACACAACATCTGCGAGAGTTCCCTCCATGCCCTCCCATCCTCTCTTCCTCCTCGTCCAGTACTTAGCCAACACAGCAGGTTCCCTCATTTGCTGGGCGAAAACTAAATATAGTCGATTCAGAAACGTCCCATATATCGAAAACTTAAATAAATATGGAGCAAGAAGCTACTTCCATAGAAAGGAGACATCAGTCCTGTATTATTTTAAGAGTGTATTCTGGACATCAACAACCGAAAAGAGTTTACAACTAGTTATCTGACCAGGCGACCACAAGAGCCCAACTACAGACAGCAGTCAGACGACGTCATCAAGTGTGCAGTGCTTTTACCCAAATCGGTACGTCATCTCTACCACCCGGAGATATTTCCGCAGCAGTCAACAGCGTGACCGTTCTCCAAGCAGCTCACCCAAAAAGCATTAGAATACCAGTGGCTTTATCTGCCAGAACTTTTGAAAAGTGTCGATAGGAATTAAAACTGCCGGCGTGACCTGCCTTCCCGTCCTGCCGCGCCCCTTCCGAAGTCCAAGTATCGTTCATTTCTTGCTTTCTGCCCCAAATCCGTAGAAAAAGAATCGAACGAACTGTAGAACAAGTCAAAATAAATAAGAGCACTATAACATACCACGGTGGAGCACTTCGGTGTCAGCTCCGCGCTGGAAGGACTCCGGCCCAGCAGGGCACCGTCCCCGTTAAGTGCCAAAACAAAATCTGGCCTTTCTTTAGTTTCACTGGCCTTCGCCTTTTCGCCAAAGCGCGGAAGGGAGTGAAAAAAAGCTTGGTTCTCGAAAATCATTCAAGGTGCTATCCGTTCTACACTGCCACACCACTTCTTTGTTTCTTTCTTTCTTTCTTTCTTTCTTTCTTTCTTTCTTTCTTTCTTTCTTTCTTTCTTTCTCTCTTTCTTTCTAAGGATCTGCGGATTCCCCGGCAGCATCGGCCATTTCATGCGCTCTGCTTCCGTAGTACGCTCGCTGCTTCCTCTTCCTCATCTATGTCGCCTTATCCGCTTATCTCATCAGCTCACACTGCTTCACCTGTATTCTCTCGTCCCTGCACATGCTAGGCGTCTTTTCTTATTCTTTTTTCTCTTTTTTTTCTTTTTACGCGGTGAACACGGTCTCATCTCCAGTGAGTGCCTCTTGCTGCGCGCCTCGCCGCAGCGATGCCTTCCCGCGTATCACATCTTCAGCCGCTGCGTCTCCCGTCTTCTCGTTAACCTTCCTCCCACATTCTTACTCACTCCTTGCGCCTTCATCACTTATATTTTTCCCCGTCTCCAAGACTGCCTCCACACAACGCCACAGTCTGGCTTCCTCTCTCGTTCAATCGGCGTCGCAGTCCACCGAACACGCAACGACGAGGGACTTTAACACCTCTGCAGAGGCGTGGTGTACAAGCATCCACGAGTGAGAAGAAAGAAAGAAAGAAAGAAAGAAAGAAAGAAAGAAACAAAGGAAGAAAGAAAGAAAGAAAGAAAGAAAGAAACCAACAATCAAACGACGCAGAGCCATCGGAGGAAGATGAAAAGAAAAAAACTCAGCGCGAGCAACTTCGGCTGGAATATCAGCTTTCCTCGCAACGAGTACGATGTAAACAGAAAACGGAGGCATTAATAGGGTTACACCGAAATACCCGGAATAATTGCAGAACTGGCGGAATAATAATAATAATAATAATAATAATAATAATAATAATAATAATAATAATAATAATAATAATAATAATAATAATAATAATAATAATAATAAAGAAAACAAACGAATTAACTAAGGAAGGAAGGAATGAATGAACGAAGGGACACGAAAGCAACAAGATGAAGCCTTATTCCGATCAGGTGAAAAACACCGTCGCTCACCGAATGCTTCGACACCCATCAAGAAAAAAGAACAGCGAACGCATCAAGAGCGGGGCTCAAAGGTGCGCGAACCCCATGTGACGTGACGACACATTATGGCGCCATGGCGGTGCGCTTCCTCTACTACCGGCAGCAGAGCAACTTGAGCAAGTCGGTGCACGTTCACACTTGACCAAAAAAAGCGCTAGCAAAGACGAGGAGGAAGAAATTAAGGCACGTAATTTCTCGCATGAGCGCTGTCATCTCATTCATAAATTGCCAAATTCTATTTAAGCATTCTTCCCTGTTTATCTACTGCCGTCCAATTCATGGACGATTCCCTGCAGTGGGTTGAGCCATGTCCATAGGCACAAAGCCAAACCAAAGCTGTCAGCCCCCTTGTTTCCTGCTCCACGTCACTGAGATCGAGAAGGGTAGGTGTGTTCTCTAAACTTTCTTCACTATGTATGCGTGCCAACGAAAGTGGCAGATAAAGAGAAATTACAAACAAGCCATCCTGAATTCAAATTTCATATTCTGTATTATGAAGATACAGTAGGAAGGAAAAATTGTAGAAGGAAAGGCAGGGAGGTTAACCAGTTTAGCTTAACCGGTTTGCTACCCTACACATGGGAGAGGGATGGTGGCGATGAAAGATGGGGAAGGGGAAGAGAAAGAGAGAGCACATAGCGCAGCACGCACACATCGTCCGTTAGAGTCCCTCAATCTGGCATGGTACGTGATATCACTGTCAGAGCCGCTTGTCCAATCCTGTCGCTTTCAAAAACCGAAGTAGTCCCTTCGTCAACCGCCGACAGAAGACATCGCAGGTGAAGATACAGTAGAGTTCATATCTACATCACGTAAGGTCAAATTTTCACAAGTTCCAGTTAAAGCACGGATTGAACTTATATTCCTTAAGATTAGCTTTCTGTTTAAACCTTTGCACCTTCCGATTCATGGTCATTCTCCAAGAGTGGGTAGTGCCAAGTCACCGAGTAACAACAACAGCAATAACAACAACAACAAACGAGATCCGAGGACAGCGCAAATGCAATCCGATCGTACCGTCAAAAGCGATGTCGTCTGCTTTTGATGTCTAGGCACATCTAGTTCTGCTTGGGAGCGCGATTACAACACATGGGTTCGTATTAATACTTGTTGCCGGAGGGAGGGAGAACAAAAGTTTCGTCCATAGTAAGACTGCTGCAAATTTCCCCTATGCGCTATTTCTATCACCGTTTCCGGTTTCGATTCAGAACAAAGACGAATTTTTCTTCAACTAGGAAACTTTCAACTGTAGCGTCGTGCTACAGTCGGGTGGGTGGCATTTTCTCCTCTCGCAATAATTCCTCCACAGTGTGAGCCTCCGCAGAATTGATTTTCAAGTTTGAAGAAAACATCCATCAAGTGACAAACACGATTCCGTGTCAGTGTCATAACAAATAAATGTCGTGAGAGCCTGCCGAGCTCGTGAACACAACATCGCAGTGAAAATAAAAATCACTCTCCAATCTGTACGTAGTTGTGTGGCTTGACTTGGCGATGTTCGGTTCCAAGATAACCAAAAGAAAGCTTGGTAACTGTAAAATAACGAGTGCAATGTGTAATAAAAGCCCTCCTGGTTGCGGCTTATCAAAGCTGTTGTGTGTGCTTTATTTTCTGCTATTTTAACAAATAAATATACGTGCAGAATACCTACTGGACGTTCATATTAAGCACGCGTTGCATGCTAGCCTCCATTACTACACGTACAAATCGTTTTCATTATTTTTCTTTGCCTTCGTTTTTCTTCTGGGTCGATAAATCACGTTCAAAAATGTTTTGTCGTTTGGGGACTACCTATTCTTGTTCTGTTGTTTTCATTATCTAAGCATAAAAGAAATAGTAGCCACTATTGCCATTATACATATAGCGCGCAATAGCACATCTTGCCCCAATAAGAAACTTTTCTTCGTCTCCTAAACTTCCTTTAAGCATTCTTTTTTTTTACAAATCACCCAGTTTTTGGACGGCACTCCGCGGTTGGTATGGGCCACTTTTGCAGAGGGAAAAAAGAAAGAAATACAACAGCCTGATGCATATTACGAATAGTTATTATGAGCGCGCACTCTTCTCGCGTCACTTCTAGAAATTAAAGACTTCGCACTCAGCAAAGATGATGGAATCCATCCACCCTAATGATAGTCGCTCGCACATCCCACTTAGTAGTCTGCAATAGTAGGTGGGTCAACATGGGCTCTAAACACGCTATAGATTGCGATATTATCCATTCCAGAAATTAGCAACGATAAAAAAAAAAACTGAGAGGCAATGTATAAACAGACCCAGGAGTACACACTCCTAAATGGTGCAGACGAACACGCGATAGGAGTCAATATTTATGATGCGTGCAAAGCAAATAGGCGACACAGAAGGGACACTTTGGTATTAGGCCCACACCCTCTCGCTTCGTCCCATTTCGAGAACCGTAAAATATTTCTTCCTTTCATCGCTTCCGGCAATAAGCTGTACAAACAGAGCCCAATAGACATCGCGTAAGTAAACTACACGATTACGAAACAACAATAGTAAGTACACTAAGCAAAAACTGAAGTCCGCTTCCTCTTCTCGGCCTACTTTACCGCTTTTCTATAAACACTAATTGTTTGCCGCAGTCTGCGCACACCTTCTTCAATTCCTACGTTCCCACCCACGTTCTCGGTCGTTTCTTTCACTGTATTATTTTTTTACATATTTGCCTTGTGTCCCCGACTTTTACTCCCGTTCGTACAAGCCCCGAAGGCACAACAGCGGCGTGCTTTCATGCGTACACCGAGCTAAGCAGAAGCAAGACCCAGAAAACAGGGGCCTCGGTGGAACAAGATCGTCGAAACAAGGAAAAAGAACGGGCAACGTCTTCACGCCTTAACGGTCGCGCGACGAAGGTGGAGAAAGAGAAACAACGAAGAACTAAGAAAGAGCTTAGAAAGGCTGAGAAATCCCCTGTGTCTACACAAAGAAACGTGATGGTCACTATGGTCTTGCCGAGTTTATGGCCTCCATTTTACCCCTTTATATACGATCGGCCTGCAGTGTGCTGGAGAGCGCACTTACAGTGTATAGTGAACGCCGCTGAGAAGAGCTGCAGCACGCACACGAACACAGGCTCCGATGGCGCTCCGCGTTGGCCGTGATGCGCTCATCCTGCTCTGCAGCGTGTCATTCGGCTGCTGCTGCAAGAGGCTCACTCACGCAGGGCCGACGCCGACACCGATTTCTGCCTGCCGACTGTCGGCGACAGCGTTTTTTTTTCACCTTCTTGTCGCGGGCGCCTCTGCCACAGTGTACCGACGCCGACAATCTGCCGACGGTCGGCGGAGAGCTCGGCGTCGGTACAGTGTGACAGAGGCGCCCGCGACAAGAAGGTGAAAAAAAAAAACGCTGTCGCCGACAGTCGGCAGGCAGAAATCGGTGTCGGCGTCGGCCCTGCGTGAGCGAGCCTCTTGCAGCGTCTTACATGTCACTTTCTTATACGCCGTCGTTAAGAACGACTGTCGCCTCCGTGACACGAGGCGTAGAGGCGCAAACGGGTGCTGTACCAGAGTAAGATGACGGACTAATATCGTCACACTAGTTAAGAAAAAAAGCTATACATCGTAAACTTTCAAGTTACAAGGCTGTCAATTCACTAAACCGAAAACTCTCTTTAATTACTTCGCCCACTTTGGATATTCTTCGGCCGATCTCGCACAATAAAAACCCGAAGAAGGTAACACGAACGAGTAGGACAGTAAAGAACGGCGAAGGAAAGCGCAGGCTTGGAGGAGGAGGCCAGCGAGGCAACTGACTGGATGGCGCGCACGCGGATGAGGTCATTCATTACGGGAGGAGGGTGCCCTGTCAGCTGCCAGCGCCCCAATTGCGACAGACACCTGTGCACGTCAGAGGCCACGGCCGGACTGGAGGCCAATGCGCTACATCGTTTCCGGTTCGGTGTACTATGGATAGTGGGGAGTTAAAGCTCGGCAGCTGCAATTAACATGGGGATATACTGCTATGATATCATTTGGCATTGTGGCTGGCAGCGAGATTGTCGCTTCGTATGTTCGTTAATCACGAAACCTTACCAGCTCGTCAACGGATTGCCAGGGGTTTAAGCAGCACGTTACACAATAAAGCATTTGCTGACTTTTACAATCATGTTCGATAGTTCCTGTCGCGTTGTTGTTTTCTTTTTAGTTCACTCATTTTCCGCGAGCTTTTCTCGTCCTTTGACACCTGGGTATTGATTGATCGGCAGCGCACCGTCTTGCGTGAAATAAGCAGTCGCTTTTTGATCACTGATAGTGGCAGAGACAAACTATAGCGCATAAATTTCAATTACCAAGACTGACATGATTTTATGATATATTGTTTCTCCTAGTTTTTCGATTTCCGCGTGCTTTTTTCGTCGTATGTCACCTCCATGCTGATTCATCGGCAGTACCCCTTGTTTTGTGCAGTGAGACAGCTCCTTATAAAGCGAGGCTTCCTTTGTCTATTCTTCTGTGTTTTGCGTGGCTGTTGGGGGTTATTGGCTCGGTAAGCATCGCACAAAATATATTTGCGGATACATATACAAGGCGTGTATGTGCGACGCCATCAAACTTCACATTCACGTTTCCTACTTTACCGCTTATTGGCTCCTTCTCGCTCTTCTACGTACACCTTCTTCCCAATAGAAATCACCCATGGTATCACGCTATGACGCACCCATAGTGATAACTCACATGTTCACAAAATAAATGTTCACAACCAAATGAGTCAAATCTTAGATCAAATGATATTCAACGTAATTGCAATGTTGCGCAGAAACTCGAAAACACGTCGATATAAGACCACACCAGTAGCAAATATTTCCATCGCCAATAGAGTTTCGCTTCACACCGATTCCAACATCTGCGCACTATATGCGTAACATATTTTTTTTTGTATTGACAATTTGTTTGCACCGCGTCCGTCATTGAAATCTCGGATGGATTCACATATAACGCCAAGTTATGTTAAAAAATCGGCGTGAAAAAGAAATCAAACTATAACACGCAAATATCCAGTTACACAGCTGTAGCGTTTACCTGCCAGTTTCGCGATATACGCACACCTTTCTCGTGGTATATAGCATCTCGGTACCTATGGATGAGCAGTGCTCCGCAGTGCGTGTAATAAAAATGTTTGATGTAAACAACATTTTTATGTATGGCTATTTGTTTGCCCGGTGTTCGTCGTCGAAATCTCGGATGCACTTTTGGACACAAACGTTATAAAAAAGCTTCTAGTAATCAACAAACATCTGTGCTGGCACCGGAAAGCATGAATTTATCGTAGACATGTCCCTTTTTCTCGATGAAAATATGTTGCGTACGCACAAGCGATTACTGCGCCGGGGCCAAGAACATATACTGTAACGAATAAAGCACACCAAGAATAAAGCTGAAAAAATGTGAAGCCAGAATCTTATTTTTTTATTCATAGAGCCATTCTTCACGAGTACATTTCCGCCGCTGAGCCAACAGGAGATCCTCAGGACATAATCAGCTTGCAGTATGTTCGCCATGTTCTTTTAAACTCGTTATGCAACAGAAAGAAAGCAGCAAGGATCCGCAGCATCCCTGCATATTTACGCTTCTCTTTCATGCGAGACCAGTGCAGCCAAGCAGAAGATTGCGTCTACGAACGCATGAATATTACACCAACTTAACGCCGCTTCTGTAAGCAGCAAAGTTCTTCAGCGACATGCAATCTCGTAGCTCTATATATGCGCAAAGTCCTCGACTGCAGCTTTCCTTGTCCCGTCCTAACAGGAAAGCACTGATGGCTGCGGCGACCGCGCAGTACATACAGCACACTTGATAACAACACCCGGAAACGGTTGTCGTCTGCTCACAGAAGAACAGGGAAAAATCTTCTGGGAGCGTAAGCTTTTCACAAGCCACGACGACTATACACAAACCCGACTGGCACAAGCAAATAAAGCTTTCTGCATTTCCTTTTCTTTTTCGTCTGGTAAAACTTCCTGCCATGGTGCGAGAACGTAAGACATGCAGCGTAGACGAGTGTCGTCTGCGCTGAAAAACCCAAGCAGAAGTGCAGATTAGAGAAGAGCCAACGGCGACAGCCGCTGAGCCTACCCCAGGGACAACCCGCGTGGAATCCCACGAGCCTCGTTTTGCGTAACGACATTTTGAAGTGCTTCGCGTGCGCGCGCGCAGCGATAACGACAAACGCGGGAAAGCCACGAATAGGAGCAGGGCAGCGCCGCCGAGAGATAAGAACCCCGTGGACACAAAGGGCGCGCTGGTTGGTGCCTGAGGTCGGTACCATGAAAGGATTGCCTATCATCAGCATTACCGCTTTTTCTGCGCCCGTACGGCAAACAGTTAGGCCTAACGCTCGTACTTTGCACAGCGTTCTGGGCAAGGTTTCATCGCGTTCTGCCACTGTACGCACTCTCGCTCCCTAGCTCTTTATCTTTACTAACTCTCGACGCCGAATTCACTTGTTGGTAGTTTGACCTCTCGTAAGCTTCGGGCAAGAGCATTCGCTACGAAGCGCTTTGTTACTGCAGTGCAAAGCTATACATGCATGTGTATCGTTGCTGAGAGAGTTCCTTTTTCGCTCGATAACGAACACTTAATGACGTCATCACCTCGCGTGATTCGTTTACTGAATACTTCGGATATTAGCCTCACTCACGTTAATCTCGAGCCGTAGCGCAAAACAGCGTAAAAAAAAGCAGCTGACGTCCATTTCTTGAAGGAAATTGAAAAAAGAAGTGGTGGGGGGGGGGGGGGGAGGCGGTTGACCACAGAGATGGGTACAGAAACACAGAAAGGAACGCGTATTCATGGGCGGTAATCGAAGACACATGTAATATAGATAAGAAACAACAACAATGTAGTTTTGGTGGGAGACGCCCGACGTTTCCGCTTGTAGAAGACTCATATGCTCCCATAAACATCACATTCCTGTAGTTTTCTAATGTGATTGCACAGAAACGTACTGGCTTTCATACGCGATTATGCGCTCGACTACACTGCTCGATTTTGAGCTTAGAGGTCACGTGGACGATAAAGCTGGACTTCGTTTAGCACGCCAAGCACGTTCGTGAAACGAAGCCGTCAGAAGAATTGGCGCCCTTGGCAAAAGGAACAAAGAAATACCGCGCTCGACGTGGTCGCTGGCGCGAGAAGCGTTGTGCTTGGTTGTTCCGTGGATGGTGCCAGAAATGTGTCCCAACGTCCGAGTACACCCATCAGGCGTTCATTTGCATGAGCTAAATGATGCTATTGCCGCGCATCCACCAACGCCACATTGCATAACACGTTAGCCGTGCGCTAAGCACGCATGCGTCGCTGTAATAGTTTGGTGTAGTCAGCGCGGATATTGGGTAATGCGGTGTATTCATCTGATTCGCGTGTTCTGTGGTGCTTAGTAGCAGTTTGGCGGTTAGTTAAGAGTACGCAATAACAAATGAATCGCGCGGCTTGAATACGAATGCGTATAGGGGGAATGTTTGCGACCATTACGTCATCTCACAAGTCTTCTGTCACACACAAAAAAAGAAAAACGTTTCGAATCCTTAAAGCTCAGGCAAAGTTAAGCGTATACTTATCGGACCAATCAGCGGCCTTCTCTCTCCTGTCATATACCCGTAGCGCACTCAGACCTACGTAGGCGAGACGGCAAGGGGCGCAGTGGAGCAATGGCCGCACCCTAAGGTGAGCCCAGCGTGAAAAACTGCTTCCGATGACGCTGCATGTCGACATCGCGGAAGTGAGAGCAATCAAATTTTCACTGATTTTGACACAAAATTGTAAATTCTCTGGTGCATACAGCGCAATCATGTTTGGCATACATGCTCAAAGGAGTCTCCTTAAAGATTTGGCGATGTGTCGTTACTTCTAAAGGTGTTTCAGGGCCCCTCTATGAGCCACCATTGAAGTCACGCAGCTATCTGGCTTCGTACATCCAATTAATGTGTCCTTGTGCTGACCTGCATGAAATCTTTATTAGACAACACAGTCTGGCGCGCAATGCAATCGGCATTAATCTCGGTTGTGTTCGTGTTGTGTAAAAAGTACAGCTTTACTGCTCCATCGGTAGCGTGGAGAACACGGTTAGGAAGTCGCCGACTTCCGACTTCCGGTTTCCGACTTCCTCTACCCTTGATGGACAAGATTTAACTAGCCCGTATGTGTACATGTGGGTTGCGACATTTATCCTATACTGCCTTGAAGGTGTTATTGGCTTGCGGTGGAACAATGAAAGCGGTAATTTCCTGTTTGGCATTATTTTCTTGTGAAACTTCAATAAAATATTTGGTAACTATAGCAGGAGTTCGAAGGTGACTGCAAATTTTTACGCTGTGTTTTCAGTGTTCCTTTCAATGCGAGGTGCGCACAAACCTTAAAGAGGCAACTATAATGAGAGAGAAATTTTTTTTCAATATGCAAGCCACTGAAGGCTGACTAAAAGCCATACGGAAGAATGCCAAAGAGCAGTAATAGAAAAGAACGGGAATGGTCCCGTGGCTCCGACAGCTATAAAACGCGGTTTTCACTAATTGACACGTTCCTGCATCCAATGTGCAAATACAGTCTTACATCCACGAAAGAAAAAAACACCTGATAATTCATTGCAAATGAAGCCGAAAGAAGTAAAACGAGCGCATCCCTTTGGTTTCTTCGCGATTAGAACACGGCCGCGTCTAGACAGACTTAATTGGTTTCTGCTCATCTACTTTATGCATTTAATTTACATGCACTACTTTACGAACGCGTAGGGCGCGCGACGAAGCACTAGGTGCAATTAAGAGATAGCGAAAGAAGTTAAGCAACAGCAGAACATAAATTAAGGAACGAACGATTCCTCGGCCTTCCCCCATAAAAACAGACATAACAATTGCTATGAAAGTGGCTGACGCTCAGCCGACAGCAAACGACATCGGAGTATTTAATTGAGAGCAGCGCAACAATAAAATCAAAGAAAGCAAGAGAAAGAAAGAAAGAAAGAAAGAAAGAAAGAAAGAAAGAAAGAAGAAAAGAAAGAGACGATAGGCTTGGGGAAAGGGAGTAAATTAACGGGGAGGGAAATGGCGGGAGAGAAATGGAGGCGAAAGAGCACTCGACCTGTCAAGACGCGCGACAGCAGAGACCAATTACGCCAATCGCACTGACCAGACGGCGCGACAGACGGCATACCACTTACGTCCCACAGGTGGCGACGCTGTCAACTTGAGAGGCGCTCAGGCAACCGTCACCGCACGGGGGAAAAGCACAGCGTCCTCTCACCATCGCCCTTACCTTATGCAGCGGGAGGCAACGCTCTTCGAGCGTCTTGGAGACCGAAGTCGGGATTAATTCTTAATTCTCCCCTGTGCCTTTGTCGGCAGAAGTGCGTTTGGTAGTTGTGCCTCTCTTTGCTCGACCAACAGCCACCTTGAGCGTCGCTTAATTCAGACCTTGGCGTATACGATACAATGGCGTTTTTCGCCAGGATATAATGTGGTGCGCTCACTGGCCACTAGTGTTTTACTCGCTTCTGTAGCAGTCTGCGTTTGACATAGGAAGGTGGCGGCGACTGAATGGACGCGAAGAACGGCGAAAAGAAGCGGAAATTACTGTGCGAGTCTGGGCTCGTGTATGGCGTCCGTGTCCAGTGGTCATCGAATCTTCACCCGTCGACGAAAGGGCTCTTCATTTCTATCTGTTCTCGTGATCGAGATTCTTGGCCCTTTCTCGGTATCACCCAGACACGTGAACTAGGCATCACTCTTTCACTATACTTATGCTTATTTCCAATAAGAATGCGCACGATGAAAGTAGCAAGTAACGAATCTTACAGAAACAGCAAACAAGCCTACAGGTTGAAGAAAAGCCCACTGGTCACCGGATGTAAGCTCAAATTTGCGGGCCCGAACATATCGAAATGCCCTCCTGTCTGCCGTTTGTCAGCAGAGACCCGTGACGAACCGGAAAGCACATGGGAACGCGCTGTTACCTCAGTCACCTGTCAGATGGAAGCAGAGATATCTATGGCTCATGCAAGTTCGACACTACTCGCACGTCTGTCCGTAGTTTTTCTTGGCACGCCCTATAAACAGACGGAACTCCTTGAGCGAGAGGAGTGCATCTTGTGACTCATGAATGGCGCGCCAATAAGGGCGACTCTTCGAAGCCCTCAATAGCAGAGCTGTTCAAACAAGCCACTTCTCGGGCGACCGTCGGATGTTGGTTTTGACGAGGATGGCTCGCCTGCTGCAACGTTTCCAGAGAACAGTTACCAAGAGTACCGACCACGTCATAGCAAACACTACATCAAATTAGCGCGACGAACTCAACGATGAGGAAATGTTGATCTTTGCCCGCCGCAGGCATTTCACAATTTCCCGAGAATTTCGCACATCGCTGCCTTCGTAGTCACCTTTGAGATACACTTAGTTCAGATTCTCAGTGGTTAGGAACCCTATCTCTCTCTTTCCCCGAAGATGACACTGCAGCCATCTACAGCTGCACGAGGCAGGCGCCTGATAAAACGTCAGTACGAACTACCGCGCATTCGCATGCACGTCACCACCGAAGTGTTTGACATTTCACGGCAAGGAATAAGAAAAGCTGGTCAAGCGTCAACGTCATCTTCTCTTCGGGTTTCTCTATTTCGTTAAGGCGAGTATGAGGTGCCGTCATAAGTTATTTCGCGTTTTGCCAAACAACCACATACGTTTCCGTCTATGTTGGGGTCTCTGAGCGCTCTGTTTCAATACGCAGTGTGCCATATCGTTTACATACAGAACGTGTGCAGGCGTGTCGTACAGGGGTGGGGGGGGATGTCAACCATTCCACTCTGTGAAGATGGAATGGCAGCGAAATCCGACGACAGTCAAAGCTCTGAAACGTAAAGCAAGGTGCTTTCACTGCCATGCCATCTTCACTGAGTGGAATGGTTGTAATTTTTTTGCGTTGCGAGTTTGAGGTCATTGCTCGTTCGGAGGTTTAGCATCGCGAGAACGTTCTTCGTCGGTGGTCGTTTCGCGCCGGCGGCCGTTTACGTTCTCGGTGCTGTTCCCTCCGGCGCTCCGCGTACGCATGTTGTTCTTACGGTGTAAAAACTATACGTGTCCGCCGCACCGATAACGCAGCTGTCTTTAGCGACGATACCTCTCCTGCTTATATACTGCGACGATCTTGACATCGCGCTATTGTTCACGACGTGCATTTTAATATGTTCCGCATCTTGACATCTGTGCCGTCGCACTGCACCAGTCTGGGGTTTGTTAGAAATCGCTAAGTCCGTTTGTGTTGCTCGAGGCCGAAAAGAAACTACGTTCTTACCCTTGTGGCCTGGGACGTCTTCGCGTCCCACGTGTGACAACGGTAGTTCAAGGGCGCGTTACCGGTCCCCAAGCCCACAGCAGTGTGTGCCGTTGAGCTTGGACCCTTTCTGCACTGTCACCAGGATCGGCCCACATGATGATTTATTTCTGTTGACGGACGCCGAAAAAACTACGGAATATTTGTCATACACAGCTTGCGCTGTAGAAATAACAAAGTTGCCGCTGCCGGAGGAATCCCACGCTGATGTGCGCGCTCAGTCGCCTGTTCCGAAGGAATTTGGGTCAGCAGTAAAGCGATGAGCACGTTCAGCTATGCGGCCTCGTGCACAGTGTTGGCGCGGAGGCAGCACGTGCGTTTCTGCGAAGTCGCCAGAATTTTGTGGCCCCAGCCCACCCGTCCGTATACTCAGTGAGGCAAGTGTGCGAGAGATGGGAACAGCAGCTCGTTTCCTAAGGACGCGGTGGAAAGAAAAAGAAAGGAAGAAAGAAAGAAAGAAGAAAGAAAGAAAGAATATAATAATATTTGGGGTTTTACGTGCCAAAACCACTTTCTGATTATGAGGCACGCCGTAGTGGAGGACTCCGGAAATTTTGACCACCTGGGGTTCTTTAACGTGCACCTAAATCTAAGCACACGGGTGTTTTCGCATTTCGCCCCCATCGAAATGCGGCCGCCGTGGCCGGGATTCGATCCCGCGACCTCGTGCTCAGCAGCCCAACACCATAGCCACTGAGCAACCACGGTGGGTAAAGAAAGAAAGAAGGAAAGAAAGAAAGAAAGAAAGAAAGAATGAAAGGAGAGACGACTTGCTTCTTTTAGAGCTTTATCACCTTCACATGTATGCCTGCATCATAAATGAGTAATCACCTTGCTGAGCTTGCATCGCCGGAAATTCCTTCCGAAGATCTTGTTGTCTTATATCAGTTAAGGACATTGCAGGCAGGCTTTTCCGAGAATACTAAAGAAAAGCTGCTGGAGTGGAAGTCGCCTACATCGGCCTATGGGCTTGGGTGTAGCCGGCGGTGGCCATATTGCGGGGGGCCAGAAGTAGCCTGCCAAGACCTTCGCTGCGCTGTTCGCCTACTTTACCAGCGGTTTTTAATTGCTTAACGCATTTCAATGTGCTAATTCAACACTGTGGGCCATGAGGCGAGCCATATTGGAGGCCACCGCATCGCATATATCCGAGTACTGGGGCATCAACCCACTTTGTCGGCATCAATGTGCAGCTGCAGAAGAAAAAATTCGCTCAGTAATAAGCGCTTATTCGCCTTCTTTGATGCGGTGTAGAAATTGATCGATCATGAAAGCTGTCAGAAAAGAAAGCAATTAAAAACAGAAAATGTCGCACGAGAAATAGCCCCCCCCCCTCCAGCACATGCAACAAACATAAGTATTCATTATTATCTTCTTTATCATCAGTCGTTGCCAGTGCTTTAGCACACTCATTGCAAGGAGGTCCTCGGAACATTGATGGCGGCCGCTTGCTTTGAGCCTGAAATGTAAAACTGTCCTTTATTCTAGAGCGAGGCAATTCTAATCTGCAACCTTATTTAAGTGAGGAGGATAACACTAACACGTGAACTTCTTGTGCGTCAAATTTCCTAAAAGCACACGAGCGCGTTAGCACATTTTGGGACCCGCGTAGCACCGAGCCCGGCACGATATGACCATCCGAAACACGCAAGCTGCGGCGACTGGCTTGCTTCTGCCCCCCGCAAGATGGCGACGCGGAGGCCTCACCTGACGGACGCTCCCTCCATTCTAGCAATTTTTCTTTAACCTCCTTGTGCTTTCCTCGCCTCTAACATGTCATCATCATTTATGAACGCGAAGAATTCAAGAAACCGTGTACAATTTTTTTTTTTTACAACTATGGGAATCGTAACGATCTTGCAATGTTTGAAAGCACGCAGGGTGGAGTCAGCGGATGCAAAACATGAACTAGAGATAGTCGGGAAAGGCCTTTGTCTTGCAGTGGACATAAATTATGATGATGATGACGACGACGACGACGACGGTGGTAGAAAATAAATCGACGAAAGCGAAAGGGGAAATTAAATGCTTCCTAACGAAAATGCGGAACGCATCGCGAAACTGAGACGAATTTTTCGATTCAGCTTTAAATATTCTAACAAAGGCAAAAGAAACTGAAGGTCGAAGAGAAGAGAAATTGCGCCAATGGAAGATACAACTTGGTCAGTCAAAGAAATCATATGTGAGTGCTATGGAACGCCTCGCCAAGCATAGTTGTTTTTGTGCACTCGGTTACTGAAATCAAAAACATGATTTCTCTATGTGCGCCATTTTCTATTGCCAAAAATAGCGCGATGCCCACTTTACCAAGCCCGTATTTTGAAGCAGTATCAGGGAAATGTCTCCGAGGAGCTGAGACTGTGTGTACATCCAGTCTTTTTTTTTTTTTTTTTTCAGGGCGGGTTCTGGCGAAGAGGTGGCTATTGATTATGACGACTGCACGAATGGTTACGATGAACAATATTAATGATAATAACAAAACATTTCTTGTACCTCCAGAGCGAAAACAACAGCGACAGCTGGGAAGAATGACTTGTCGCACGCGGTGCGCTGGCGCTGCGCACACAAACCTTAAGGGAGGGGGCTCAGGACATCCGGAAATCCCCCCCCCCCGCCCCTGGATCCGCGCATTCGTGCGGGAAACGGTCCATTAAAAGGGGTAGCACATACATAAAGCAGATCGGACACACTCGATATCTCATCAACATGGCGAGCAACGCAAAGTGCAAAAGAACGAAACGAGACAGCTCCGCTGACTTGGACGTGGACTTCACGTGGAAACGTGCAATACGCAAAAAAGCCAGGCGACGCGTCATGTCCGTCGCGAACCAATTATCCCAGCTCTGAGCACACGGACACCTCATCGGTTGTTCTTCTACGCACCGCGGTTGACGCGGATGGGCTCTGCGAGTAAACATGTTATACACCGAATGCGCAAGAGAACTCGCGGACACCGGATGCACATAAGGCGCAAGGTATGCAGCGTAGCTAAACGAGAATCGAGCACGCGAGCAATTAGCGCGAAAGAAAAAAAAAAGAAGACGACGACGTACGGGTTCTCTGAGAACCGAGGTTCTTCGTTTCTCTGAGAACGTGCGCGTTTCGCCGAATGCCAGCGGCGTGTGCGAACCTTCGGTTCGCTTCATTATCTCTCCAGCCGTTGGCCGTGATGCCATTGCCAGCCATCGAAACCGGCGAGTGTTGTTACGCTTTCTTTAGAGTGGCTACTCATATTCGAACGAGGAATGTATCCTATCTACACAGTCACCGCATTCCAAACGGGGCAACTCGTACACGTCAACTCCCCCCACAAGTCTGAAGGTGGCTTTTGAACACTTGGTCAGTTTTCCTAAAGCGAAATTTGCGACCGCTCGAGCGTAGTGTAATGCTATAAAAACAAAAAACAAAGAAGAAGAATAAATGAATCACCGGAACTAACTCTGCGTCGCGAGATGTCGTTACCGGTATTGCTGCTACCGTGTGCACGCCTGCGTTAACGCGGTATTGCGCAGGCGCCAATACCTCTACGGATAAGCTGGAGCTCTCTATTACACTGCAGATGGGAAAGCGTCAGCACTCAGAGTACCCTGGTGTAGCCTCCCACCAAAAGGAACGACAAACTTATATCCTGATTAGCTTCCGTGATCTTCGGGTAGTCGTGTATTCGGCATGTCGTGTTAACTTCCGAATGACGTTACGGTTACATATATCAGGCGGAGCGCGCGGTGAGTGCCTGGCGCTCATAAGAATTACAGGGTCCTGTAGAAATACGGTCAGTGGCGTAACCAGGAGTGGAGGAAATAAAGGGGGCATTCCTCCCCACACCCGCCCACACACACACATACCCGAAAGAGAGCTACGTATGATGAACAGCCTCGTGAGGCTGATGCTGCTCATACGTGCACGTAGCCTGGTAACAGTTTCGAGGTACAGAACCGAATAGGGTCGCCGTCTGATGACTGCGGGAGCGACAGTACACGTATGAGGAACATCAGCCTCGTGAGTCACACGCAGCTATTGCCTGCAATGCCTTTTATGCTGGTTACGCCTTTGAGTCCCGTAAATATTGACTTATGGCAAGGTGCAAAGTGGGGGCAGTAGGCTTCACGTCTTTGGAAGAAAATAACAGCGCGAATACAGAGCAAACTGGAAATGTACCAACAGAAGCGCTGATTAAAACCTAAACTACATACGCACTGTCTCCAATTAAGATACTCGTGATATCTATCTATCTGCTGCCTGAGTTATCTATCTGAACATCATGGTGACGGCGGCGGCGGCGGGAATGCGCCTCGAGTGTGCCCGTAATCGCTGTCACAGCAAAAGGGACAAGACGGGAATCGAAGATAAACATAACTTGGGCAGGAAGTATTAGAGAGTGGTTGAGATACGCTGCTGAGATATGCTGCTCGGGGCGCTTAATGTTTAGCTGTATTTGTCAACATTTGCGAAGACGCTCAATCTCTATTAGAAACTTTTAAATGTAGCGTCATCAATAGGCTTTGGATACTCGAAAACCGAAACTGTTTAGTATGCCTTTTCAGTTCTTTTGCCCGCTTTGGCATTCTTTGTACGCCTTAACACTATTGCTTCCAGGCTTTTTAACGTTCTTTTAGTAACGCGACCTGTAGCTATTTGTTTTTGTTCCTACTACCGCACTCTATTCTTTGTCATTGTTCTACTTTGCTCTTCGAGGACTGTCATTTTATTCAATCATTGTTTTCCTTGTTCCTATGTATTATTGCTATGTTTCTGTGCCCACTCCAGTGACAGTTTGCCAGCCTGTTCCTTGCTTTCTCATTCCTCTTTCAAGTGCATATTTCTATAAATAATAATAATAATAATAATAATAATAATAATAATAATAATAATAATAATAATAATAATAATAATAATAATAGCGTGCGGCATCTACCGTTTCAGTCATAACACAGAGTCATCTTGCATACCGCACATCGATAGCGGCGAGCACAGTCGACGATCGCCGAAATTTTATCTGCAAATCAGACGCATCTACCATTTATGCATGGCCCACTGAACCTCACGTAAGTTCTACGATGGACGTACCCCAGTATTCCCGTCGCGCACATAATTTGATTACACGAGGCTCGGCGACAACATAGACAACACTTAGAACCACCGATAAGATTTGAGAAACTTCCGGTACAGAGAGGCACGCCTTGCGTTGAGCGATAAACATTTAACATTTGTTAGCCGGTGAAATGCGGTCACCGGATAAAAACAAAAGGCGTATGCGTGTCAGTAGTATTACTTGGAAGCCAAGAAATACATGTGCAGGCTCACTGAGTATTACGTTTCCTTTACATGCAGTTTTAGCAAGCGACGCCTCTGTGCTGCCCCTACTGATAGACGTTTTGCGGCGAAACGTATTGTTTCAGTCATTTTTGCCTTGCTTGCGGAGTTTTTACATTAAAGGATATGAAGGAATATTAAACGTTACTTTTTCATGTCATTAGATTAAGGTTGTTTATAATGCAAATTAGATAAGAAGACGAAATTTGCAGACCAGCCATGCAGAGCAAGTGCGGGGGCTTTGAAAGAAATCGTATGTTAGCAGCCAGTCCACGATTGGCTCCATGTGCGAAGAACAGTCTCACTGGAATAAGAAGCATATTCGCTGCAGTACCGAATTCTGCGGATGCACAATGTAACGAAATAAGCATCCCTGTCTGTGTGTGGTATGTAAATTTTTAATAAAAGGCACGAGTTACCCACGTGGTCTCATTCACAAGTGTTCGCGCTACTGCAATGGGTGAACCAGGAGCTATAGGGCGGAGTCCCCGAACGTATAAATGATTAGACAAAGACCTTTCGCAGATGTATGGAAATGAGAACTACTGATTCACCAAACCGAAGCTGCATAAGCGATTTCTCTTGCTCTTCGCAAGTACTAAGCGTTTGTTAGCATTCCAATAGCATAACTAGAAGAGTTAAGATATTTCATCAGGTAACAGTCTTCTTTCTTTCTTTTTAATCTGTGCTGTTTGTATTTATTGCAGCGGCGCTCTATAAGACACACTCAATTTTTACTCGGTTTTTTTTTTCTCTTTCTTCCTTTCTTTCCCCCTTTGTCAGGCTCTCCTGCTTCCTTTCAGAGATGCTTGACTACGCGTGGTACTACACCTACACAAGCCAAAATATTAACGGAGTGGGCCGTTGAAAGACGAGCGTCTCTGATTGCCAATGTACCAATAACCAAAAACAATGTTCAAAGAGTGACATCCTACTTCAACAAAACTTGTTGTTGGGCGAGTTGGTTCATACTGCGAGAAAATATGTGTACTGCGCGAAATTCAACACAGGGACGTAGTAAGGGACACACACAAGCTCTGACTTTTAACTGCGTGTATTCTTCGTCGTTCGTCAATATATGGTCTTAATCACACACGCACGAAGCATTTAATCACATTGTCACAACCACAGGTTACAGCAGGCCACGCAAAAAAGGAAGAAAAAGAAGCACTTCTCACTGTCCATTAAAGAAACAGATGTGCCACTTGCGCAAGCTTTCCCTTTTAGAGATTTATAGCATGCGTTCGTCAGCTCACCGGCAGTGGTATCTTGGCTTTTATCCAGGATGTTAATTTCTCGGTAATCCGGAACGCACGTGCAAGCTCGACAATGCGCAGGCAAATGCGCATTCCCTCTTATTTTTAGTTGAAAGCTCACGTTCCCTTGCGCGATAGTTAACGCACGGTCCGGTTTGCCCTACATACGACTTTCCACAAGGCAGCGGAATCTAGTATAGACAACACCGACCGCGCATTTCAAATATCCCCGAACATGCTTTTTTGCCGCAACCTCCGGGTTCTTTCTTCTTTTCCTAAGAGATTCTGGGGCAAAGCCCAGTCACCTTGCGCGGGGCAGAAAGAACGAGCGGCCCACCGTGCCTGCTCGCCATCTTTTTCAGGTTGTGGGATAAGCGATGCATATACTTAGTTGTAAAATTACGGAAGGGGTGTGACTTCCCAGAGATACCACGGTACCTTCTACATGCATACAAGCAAGCACGCGCGAAGCAACTTTTCCGTTTTTTTTTTTTTTTTTTTTGCCCTTGACCTCCTTTCCAAACCGAATCAGAAGCGCTGAAAGTACCACCCCTATAACAGGACAACGTCGATGAGCCGCATTTTACCGGCAACCGTGGGCTGCACACAGTCACCACATCCTGGAAACACCTGTAGCTTACAGCACTGCCTACCGAATATGAAGCTAGAGCGAGGAACGGAATGCACACCTCGTGCAAGCAGTTGTGGCCGAAGGCCGAGCGCGACCCATCAAAGGGAAATGGAAGAGAAAAGCCCACCGACGACAAAAGAATGCAGCTGGCGTCGTGTCGGCCTCGGAGAGAAGAAGCAAAGAGATGTAGGAGGGAATGCAGCAAGGCGTAAAAGGCCAGCCGTATGGGAAGAGATAGAAAAAAATATAAAAAAGGAATAAGCAATGTGCAAAACTGGCGGTAAAGCGGGCTATTAATAACGGGTCGTACGAGCGCGCTGTCCTCCACCCGCTCCCTCTCGTACTCACCTTCTCGCTAGACCATATCCCTGTCGGCCCTGTGACTCAGCGGCGGTATACCGACAAGGGAGACAGTGAACGAGGAGGTGCCATGAAGGGGGTGGGGGGCGCAGCGGGCATACTCAAGATGCCGCCGCTGTGTCTGCTGCCACCCAGCGCGTGAGAAATTCGTCGGTGACGCGCCAACCGCATCGCCAGCAGCGCAGACAACGCCACCATAGTGTACACGCACGCACACACAGAAGCGTACACGTATCGCACACGCTGGTATACGCGCCTGCCCCTGTGGCTTGCTGTCCTGCTTCCATTTACGGTTTTGCTTCTTTTTCTCCCAGGAGCTAGGTACTCAGCGGCGGCACTGGCTTTGCACTAGCCTGTCCGAAACAAAGAGCAAAGCAGCTCTCCCCGAGAGGGCAGCACTATATAACGTTGGCCTCACAGCCTTCCTTGTTTACGCACCACATATCCAAACCCCCTCCCCCCTTCAACTCATCTTCGACCATCTCTCCCCCATCCTCACTGGTGAGCCACAGGCCTCCACGACGATAAAGTCTTGCGCCTTGAGGCTGCTGGCTCCGGCTGCTAGACGGCTCACGTGCTGTGGAGATTGCTTGACTGGTCGTGGTCGGTTATTCGCTTGCGCGGCGTGAAATCGCAGCGGGAAGGTGACACCTTGCATGCAGTACTCTCAGAGACAACAGACCCCCCCCCCCCCCTCCACCTCGCACTCTACGCCGCTTCATCCGGTTGTTCATCTCCTTCTTCAACGCTGCCTGCGGTGTCCTCTTGGTCCTCGTGAAGCCGCTTCGGAATGCGCCGAGACAAACAACACTGAGAGTTACCTGGGACTTTTGCTGCCTTTCGTGGAAGTGCGAATCTCTTTATGCGCGTCCATGTGGACGCACACGTAGACAGGGTGAGTAATGGGGAAGCAGAAAGGGAAACAAACTAATGGAAACAAAAACTCTGAAGTAGATATTTAATTCTGGGCACCCCAATGTCATAATGAGACACGTCATAGTGAGGGACCCCCAGATAATTCTGACCACATGAGGTTCTTTAACGTGCATCTAAACCTAAGCACCAGAGCATCGTCGTTGCATTTCACTCCATCCAAATGAGGCCGCCGTGCCGGCAGCATCGAGCCCGCGACCTCGAGCTAAGCAGCGCAGCCCCACTGCGTAGGGTCCCAAAGTTGAAACGACAAAGAAGGATCGAGAGTGAGTATGTTTAAACATTGTTGTACACGTGAGCGCTTCAGTTTCTAAAAGCGAAGAGCTTCAGTAACAGTTCCTCAAGGCTATAGTGATATGCTCGTTGAACACCTGATCATTGGAGATACCTTCTTAAACTGAAGTTACAACAGCCTTGTGAACGGCAGATACTGACACGGGCGCAGCTGTGGGTCTTGCACCAAATCGCGACAAAAAATTGAAATAAAGAAATAGTAACTTCCTACATGCGCGTATGATGTGTGTATCATCGCGAAAGTAAGCTTGAACACATGCGTCGAAGCAGCCAGAAAGCTTTCTTCTTTTTTTTTTTTTTTTGGCATGAGTGTGCAGCATGGCGTTGAGACTAATGCAGTGTATTCGTCGAATACGCAAACGGGTAACGTGTCATTAAATTTGTGTCTGAACTACCACGTTAAGAAACAAAAATTTCGCATATCTTGAAGAGCATACGCGAGTTATACAGGCTGTGGTAACTATCATTCACCAAAACTTGAAAATATGCAAATGCCACGTAGCTGGACAGATCGAGGCAAGGTAATGTTGTTTCCCGTCGCTTGGAGATGCTCAGATTATTTTTTGCATTCTGCCTAATTACATAATTAGACTTAATTATTTATCCAACTTCTCAAATATTGTATGTAGATTAAAAATGCCAATGAGACAATTGCAGAGCAACGTGAGAAACTCCCCATACGGATTTCTGTTGCTCGATACGTGCTACATGTAAGTGTTTTTCCGAGCGAGAAAGAAGTCCGCGAGTACACGCACGGTGCCCCAGACAGCCAGTCGCGCGAAAATTTTGCTTGTATTCGCGGTCTTCTTTCAGGCTCAGAAAAAACACTTTTATGTAGCACGTATTGAGCAACAGAAAGCCGCATCGAGAGTTTTTCATGTTGCTCTACAACTTTCTTATTGACAATTTTATCTAACTATAATAAATTAGAAGCTAATTAAATAATGAGGACTTCTAATTAGGCGGAATTCAAAAAAATAATCAGAGTATCGCCAAGCGATGGCAAACAACGGTAGCTTGGCTCTGTCTAGCTACGTGGCAATTGCACATATTTAAATCTTGGTGTATGACATTTGGGACACCCTGTGCAAGTACCCGACTATAGGCATCCTGCACCTAACTCAGTGCGTGTGCAAGTGCGGTATAGACTGATGTTTTCTCTCTCTCTCTCTCTATCTTTCACTCCCCATTCCCCTCCCCACGTGTAGGGTAGCAACCTGGACTCACGTCTGGCTAACCTCCCTGCATTTCTTTCTTCCCTTCTCTCTCTCTCTCTCTCTCTCTCTCTCTCTCTCTCTCTCTCTCTCTCTCTCTCTCTCTCTCTCTCTCTCTGTGTGTGTGTGTGTGTGTGCAGGTCACTGCGTGGGTATTCTTATGTAACCTTTGCGCACGATATATTCACTGATATATCCACCGAAATAGCAACCGGACCAACAGGCAGCAAGGCCAAAGCCACGAAAGCAGGCAAAGAAAGATTCGCGTTAATAGATAACTCTCTCACGGTACCCACTGCGAACCCAGCACATGGGGCTGGTGCTCTATGCGGAAGCGCTGATGTACACTTTTTCTTGCGCGCGCATTTGTGCGCCTAATTAATAGGCCAGCCAGGGCAGAAATGAGCAACAAATTCTGCCAAACGAAAATAGAGGTCACCCACTTTTAAGGTGGCTCTGCCGACCATGTATGCACCTGTGTGCCTGTTACTTCCTCTTTCTCACTTTTTTTTTCTTGTTTCCCCGTTTTACCATACAAAGTTTTCGACGTGCGCCGCTTACTGATGATTCCGCCGCGCTGAATAATTGCTGCGGTGTGAACAACAACAAAAAAAATGAAAAAAGAAGGACGCTTCGCCGCGGTGAGCGTTTCTTCTCTTAATTAGCGCCAAGCCACGTTCGTGACCTGTCGGCGGCGACCACTGTCTCGTGGCCGGCTGCCAGAATGGAGGAGGGATGTTATAGCGTTTGTTACGTGACTCACAAACGGAAAATTCGGTGCATAAAACTAAGACACGAAACTCCCCAAATGAAGCACAAACACCCACGTCTCCAGGCTATACGCCAATGTTGACCATCCGCAGAAAAAACCGTCGATGAGGCGACCATGACGTCACCAAACGAAGAGACTTTCGGGAGTAATGAAGCCTGCTACGCGGAGGTGGTTCCCTTTCGCGGAGGGTGCCATTCTACGCCCACTGGTAACGCAACACTGCTAACACAACTTCGGCCTCTCGTTGCCGCTTATTACTTCGGTCCTAGAGCGGCTTGTGTTGGCTAAGTGTGCTAGCAGACAGCCTCCGGCTACACTCGGAGTCAGCACGCTGAACCTCAGTGCAACGGCACCCAATTCTCCACAGTTCAATACCTACCGCACCATTCTGATTGGCCTTGGCGCAAAGTGCACAGTAAGCCACAGCTCGTAGCAACAGGGGAGCATTCGTAATGAAGCGAAGGAATCGTGCCTCGTACAGAATTGCAAGGAGACTAGCTTTGCTGTGAGCGCATACTTTGTAAAACAGAAGGCATGCAAGAATAAACAAACTGGTGACGACGGTGCTTTGGGATTCCTGCACTACCTTCCGATAATGTTACTGATTACGGCAATGCTGTTCGAGTGCGCTAGGTAATCCTAGATGCCGCATTGCGCAACATTTTCACAGGACACACAGAAGTGAAACGCACAATACGGAGCACTACTTGCAAGTATTTATTTATTATTGCCTTGCCAGCGGAATAAATGCAAGGAGGTACCCAAAAGGTAAGAACAACAAGAATACGAAAAAAAATTACAAAAAAGACCATCCACCAATACCAAGCCGCCCTCTTCGCATGACCCTTATGGCTGCGTTCCACATCGCAATAAAAAGGAACAACGATGGTATGCTGCACCAACACGTCTAGTCTTCAACCTTATCTAGCAAACTGCGTTCTATAAATAACGGCTACATTGCATTCGAACTTAGGCGAATGAGGCTGCTGGAAAATTTTCTCCGGTATATAAATTAGAAAAGCAAATGTACTGGGAGACCTGAAATCTATACTTACCATCCTGAATGTATAGAAATTCCTATGGGAAGCCATTTCCTATAGGTTGTTAGAGGTCGAGGACTGCAGGTAGCGTTGATTAACGGGCTAACCTTCGCAACGGCCACCTGAAAGAAATGCCCTACCAGCGTACATTCGGGCGGATTTCATTACCACTTGCGCGAGCCGAGAGATAATTGAAAAGGAGCAGCGCCGTATTAATTATGCCTCTGCACAATACCGTCGGAGTGGTCGATCGTTTTGCAGGAGACGCCTCTACACAGGTATCTTAAGAAACGTTTCCATGCCCAGAAAATTGATCGAGTGTGTATGTTAAGCCAAGCTGCTATGTAGCTGAGACGTCATCGCAAGCGCCAACCCTCGCATGTCGCTATGAATACTGCGATGAACTGACGATAGTCCCAAAAAGCAACACAAATGTAAGCGTGACTCACTGCCATAAAGAATCCTGCTCCGTAAAATGTTAATACGGAATAGAAACAGGTGAGAAGAATTGCAACATTATACAGGACGGAATAACGTGAATCCTACGTGCACAACTGCGTATCCAGGGCGACGCCGGCGAACTTTCTCTTAAAACCTTAAAACTCCGGCAAGTCTCCATAAGTTTCGACGATGAAACCACAACTCCCCTTCGCTACCCCCCCTCCTCTCCGCATTCTCCTGGGGCCGGGGGGGGGGGCGATTCTGAACGTCGGAACATCACCTAAACGTGCTGTTCTAACGGCACTCTCGGTCATGCCATAAACCAGGTGCCAGCAGAGTTTGGTCGCCCAAATTTACGAACTCTTCGCCAAACCGTTGCCCTCTCAAGAAAGTAATAGGACCATCAGCGACTCCGCGCCTAGATTTTCGTCGCGCTCAACCGGTCTTTAGCGACGGGCGAATGAATCTTTCGGGTCTCAGCACCGCCGACGATGTTGCGTACTTTCCTCACAGCTATCGCGCACTCCTCTAAAGAAAAATGACCGTCTCCGGCTCCCGTCCACTCCTCTCAAGACTCTGCTTGCCCAAGAGTATAGCCAAAAATCAGGACAGCAGCAGCACTGCAAGCGTATAAACATCAGGAGGAACGAGACCGTCATCTGGCACACAGCTCTGCAGGTGTAATCGCCGCTGTCCCTGAGAAGACTTGGATTTGCATAACGCGCTAGGCTGCATGCAGTACATGAGATGTATTCGTGAAACTCGCACCCTTTGCGTAACGCATACGCGGGAAGCCCGTTGAAATAGAGCGCACGCCTCCTCCCTCCCCCCCCCCCCCCCCCGTCCCTACGTAATTTTTAGGTGCACCAGAGCAAAAAGTGTGCGCCGGAGAGTGTCATCGGCAACTTTTCTTTGCTGCAACTGCAAATAATGGGAGATGTATATTAATTTCGTGCGTTGTGTGTGTGAAACTTTTTTTCTCGCACTGCCGTGTACAACTGCGCGGTCAGACCGAGAATCGAGTTTATTGTTGGGGCTAGGCAAGATATAAAGCGAGTGAGCGGCAATCAAGGAGAAAAGACAGGGCGAATGCAAACAAAAGAAAGGGGGGAGGGGGTAGATGTAATAGAAGAAAGAAACGTTAGGCAGGATACCAGCAAACTATCGCAGGAGACGAAAGATCTGATCAAGAAACGCCAATGTATGAAAGCATCTAACCCTACAGCTAGAATAGAACTTGCAGAACTTTCGAAGTTAATCAACAAGCGTAAGACAGCTGACATAAGGAAGTATAATATGGATATAATTGAACATGCTCTCAGGAATGGAGGAAGCCTAAAAACAGTGAAGAAGAAACTAGGAATTGGCAAGAATCAGATGTATGCGTTAAGAGACAAAGCCGGCAATATCATTACTAATATGGATGAGATAGTTCAAGTGGCTGAGGAGTTCTATAGAGATTTATACAGTACCAGTGGCATCCACGACGATAATGGAAGAGAAAATAGTCTAGAGGAATTCGAAATTCCGAAGGTAACGCCGGAAGAAGTAAAGAAAGCCTTAGGAGACATGCAAAGGGGGGAGGCAGCTGGGGAGGATCAGGTAACAGCAGATTTGTTGAAGGATGGTGGACAGATTGTTCTAGAGAAACTGGCCACCCTGTATACGCAATGCCTCATGACCTCGAGCGTACCGGAATCTTGGAAGAACGCTAACATAATCCTAATACATAAGAAAGGGGACGCCAAAGACTTGAAAAATGATAGACCGATCAGCTTACTGTCCGTTGCCTACAAAGTATTTACTAAGGTAATTGCAAATAGAATCAGGAACACCTTAGACTTCTGTCAACCAAAGGACCAGGCAGGATTCCGTAAAGGCTACTCAACAATAGACCATATTCACACTATCAATCAAGTGATAGAGAAATGTGCAGAATATAACCAACCCTTATATATAGCTTTCATTGATTACGAGAAAGCGTTTGATTCAGTCGAAACCTCAGCAGTCATGGAGGCATTACGGAATCAGGGTGTAGATGAGCCATATGTAAAAATACTGGAAGATATCTATAGCGGCTCCACAGCCACCGTAGTCCTCCATAAAGCAAGCAACAAAATCCCAATAAAGAAAGGCGTCAGGCAGGGAGATACGATATCTCCAATGCTATTCACAGCGTGTTTACAGGAGGTATTCAGAGACCTGGATTGGGAAGAATTGGGGATAAAAGTTAATGGAGAATACCTTAGTAACTTGCGATTCGCTGATGATATTGCCTTGCTTAGTAACTCTGGGGACCAATTGCAATGCATGCTCACTGACCTGGAGAGGCAAAGCAGAAGAGTGGGTCTAAAAATTAATCTGCAGAAAACTAAAGTAATGCTTAACAGTCTCGGGAGAGAACAGCAATTTACAATAGGCAGCGAGGCACTGGAAGTCGTAAGGGAATACATCTACTTAGGGCAGGTAGTGACGGCGGATCCGGATCATGAGACGGAAATAATCCGAAGAATAAGAATGGGCTGGGGTGCGTTTGGCAGGCATTCCCAAATCATGAACAGCAGGTTGCCATTATCCCTCAAGAGAAAAGTATATAATAGCTGTGTCTTACCAGTACTCACCTACGGGGCAGAAACCTGGAGGCTTACTAAAAGGGTTCTACTCAAATTGAGGACGACACAACGAGCTATGGAAAGAAGAATGGTAGGTGTAACGTTAAGGGATAAGAAAAGAGCAGATTGGGTGAGGGAACAAACGCGAGTTAATGACATCTTAGTTGAAATCAAGAAAAAGAAATGGGCATGGGCAGGACATGTAATGAGGAGGGAAGATAACCGATGGTCATTAAGGGTTACGGACTGGATCCCAAAGGAAGGGAAGCGTAGCAGGGGGCGGCAGAAAGTTAAGTGGGCGGATGAGATTAAGAAGTTTGCAGGGACGGCATGGCCACAATTAGTACATGACCGGGGTTGTTGGAGAAGTATGGGAGAGGCCTTTGCCCTGCAGTGGGCGTAACCAGGCTGATGATGATGATGATGATGAAGAAAAAGAAAAGTAGGTGTTGTGGAGCACGATGGGTGAAGTTAGAGCAGGACAGGTGAAAATGAAACAGCAAGGCACTTTCCCAAGCGGACAGCGAATGCAAGTACGCACAGCGTTTTGTGACAAACGATGGCCGAGGGGACAAAAAAGCATAGAAAAGAAAGTGTTATATACTTAATGCCTCACATATTTTCAGTTCTTATTACCTCTAGCCACGATTCTCGGCTCGTGAAAGTGTCCGACGCAAATGCACACGTCCCCATTTTTCCTCTCTCTCTATCTCCAAAGGTCTAACTCGTTTATGCGCTGAGTTCAAGAGAAAGAATTTTCCAGCAGCGCTTTTCGGAATTCCGCGCCGTCAAGTAGAAAAAGAGAGCCCACCGGTGTGTGTGCCCACTAAGTCGAATTCAGCTGCATAACTGGTCCCTCGGTGGGCACGCAGCAGAGGATCCCCGTGCATATGCATACGTGCGGGCTGCCCTACTAGGACTTCTCGAAAATACTTATCGAGAAAACGCAGCTCGGTTCCCGAGGCTCTGGTCGGTGCTACACGTTCTTGAAACAAAAGGGAACTGCGGAAGAAAAGAAACTCCAGGCGGCGTTCTCGGGCCTCAGAAAGGCGGCAGAACTTATTGCGGCCGACGCATGCAGGCTTTTTCTCGATTATATACATTTTTTTTTTCCTCTTGCTTCGCTCGCCTACTCTCGGGACGGCTTTAAACGAGAGCGACCGCCTGGGCATCTTGACGGCCTGAAATATAACCGCGTCGGCAAGCTTTTACACAGCCTCGGTTGTTGTTTTGTTTTACTCAGGCTTACGAGCCAGTGGCCGACACGAAGTAGCCAAGATCTACACGAGCTAGAATGGGGCCAGTCGACGTCTATAGAGAAAAGGCGAGAAATAACGGGTGTTCAAGAAAAAAAGAATTAACATAAGGAACTCAAACGCGGTTACAAAGTTTGCGCACGCGCTGCGTTTCAGCAAAGTATGTGGCACCGGGGTTGAAGCTACGGCCGACGGAAACATGACGTACAGCTCCCGGCATTTTAAACTACATCGCGCGAGCACACAGTACATGGGCGTGCGTCGTCCTGAAGGAAACGGCGTAGCAGACGACGCTTGCGCGGGATAGTGTTTTGTGCACCCGTGCGCACTGCGGCCGGTCTCGGGGTTTATCGGCGTTGTAAGAAAATGACACGCGATCGACGCTCGCGCGATATAATTAAATGTGTGTGAGGCTGTATGTAGCACAATTTACCATGGCGCTGAAAGACGGGTAACAAGAAGAGGGTTAAACCCAGACGAAGCGCTACACTTAACGCGCGTGTTAATTCTGTTCATTCCTTTCACCAAACACTATGGGTGCGTGAAACTCCCATATCTTACCTTGTTTTTCGCGACCTGTCTTCCGCGCTACATTATACTACGTGCTCACTTAACACCAAATATAGCCCAGCCTCATGCGCTGCTACGCCCGGCAGGAATCTGTTCCGGAACGCATCAGGACAATCATAGTCCCAGCTCAGGCCTCTGCTCACGAAAGTGTCCAGATATACACGCTACGAATGATCAACAGTTATCGAGCAAGAGATACCGATGAAGCCAATGTTTCCAGAAGTCTTCCTTGTCGAAACGTTGCCACAGTGACTTCTACACAGACCCCATTTTTTATAATTTCGAGGCTTTGTTATACTCCTATGAACCACTGTCTTGTTTGGATTAACACGTGCTAGAGTGCTTCCTATAAACAGGTTCCGGCAAGCAACGTTAGAGGACACCTTACTAGAGCTATCGCGGCCAGCCAATGACAAACACCAGCCGCGTCGGTGGATGAGCGTCTATGGCGTTCAACTGCTTTGGGGAGGGGCGGGGGGGAAAGGACGCATACGGCGACGATCACTTTCGGCGATAGTATCGCCGTCAGACGCGCGCCGATTGGCTGGTTGAACAAAAAAATCGGATGAGCCGATTGGCTGCTTGAGCACTAGGTCACGCGAAGGCGATAGTACCGCGCAAGTGATCGTCGCAGAATACGTCCCCTGGGCAAAAGGTCACGGTAGGAGTTCCAAGTTTTACTGACTTTTTTGCGTACATGTAATAAAATGAATAATGAGGCTGACTACGTTCGGGGACCCAGCGAGCCTGCAACGGCGAGCGGAGATCCGCGCCGAGTAACGGCAACTTCGAGGATGACGTAGGCCCTCGTCGGGGCGCGCGAGCGCCCAACTGCAGGCATAAATAAAGTTTTCTCCAATCCAATCCAATCCAAATCCAGAGTTATGAAACTGCCATGGGGGAATCTGCTTGAAGCACAACACGTGTACATTATGTGAAAACCAGAGCATCGTAGTATAATTCGACAAACATGTCATGTTACAGAAGAAACCTAGCGAAAACGCAAGAATAGATAATATTCTATGCCCGTTCCCCGCGGTCGCATTTTGATGGGGGCTGTTTGGATCCGACTGCTGGTACGATCTGTTGGGAACTCGGCGCTGACGCCCGTGGTTGTACCTGGGTCGCAAGCCCCAAGGGTAGCGTTGGCCTGGCGGCCTGGGGTACAACTGGAAGCATCCGAAGGTCCCGGCAAAGCATGAGTCGACTGGTAACAACGAAACAACTTGTTTATTTTAACATCGCAAAGAGTTGGCGGTCAGGTTTGACCGAAGTAGAGAGACGGGAGAGCACTTCACTCAACAGAAGAAATCGGAGCCCTCCCTTTTGGCGTCCGGGGGCAGCTGTTTTTATACTCTCGCAGTTGAGGGCAAGAAGGAACCCCTCAAAAGACGAGCACGTGAATGTACAATGGGCTAATGGTGACGCACACTGTCGTAGCGATGCCGTAGCACCATGTCGAGCACGATCTCGTAGCACCCTGTCGTGGCGCTGCCGGTTGGACACAATGACTGTAATGAGAAGATGGTCCCTGCTTTGGCATCGCCTGTTTCGGGCATAATGACTGGAACGAGATCCCTGCTTTGGCATCGCCTGTTTCGGGCCCAATAACTGGAATGAGATCCCTGCTTTGGCATCGCCTGTTTCGGGCACAATGACTGGAACGAGATCCCTGCTTTGGCATCGCCTGTTTCGGGCCCAATAACTGGAATGAGATCCCTGCTTTGGCATCGCCTGTTTCGGGCACAATGACTGGAATGCGAGGATGATCCCTAGGCGGTCGCATCGCCGCAGTCGCGCCTGGAAACACCTGGCGATGAGTGTTGCGGCGACGACGATCGGGCCAAAATGTCCGCCGCCCCGCCGCAGTCGCGCCGGCCAAACCACGTGTCGCAGGCGAATCGCAACAGACCGCCCCGCCGGGGGAAGGAGATCCCGATGGACAGGGGACTGCATCCGCTGTCCGGAGGGATGTCGCTCGATGATGCTCATAACCGAAGTCGGGCGTCCCTCGACGTTTCTTGAGCGCAGCGCACAGAGAAGGCCTCGTTCTCTTGTTCAGGTTCGCACGGGACACTGCAAAGTGACTTCGGGAGAGTTCACATTTTTGTTCTCGTTCCCTGCAAGCGTTAGAACTACGCTGAAACTCAACCGCTCAGTCAGCAAGCACGGCACAACCCTCACTAAGCCCTGCCAGGCTCTTTCCCCTTTTTATACCACTGCCTAGTTCCTTACAGTAGTCTAGCATCACTCAGAACGCGTCCACAAATTGAAAAATTGCACTAGAAAGCATATCATCACTTTGAAACACTAAACAAAAGCAATATGTTAAAAAAAAATCCTGCCTCAGGAAGAAAAACATCAGTAACAAACAATTTTGAGGCTGATTCCTACGTTAGGGGCTTCGACTTAAGCCATCGGCGTTACCGTTGAGACTCCCCTTTTTGTAACGCACCTCAAAGGAATATTGTTGTAAAGCGAGGCTCCAGCGCAGGAGGCGGCCATTTTTGGGAGAGATGGTCTGCAGCCATTGGAGAGGGCAGTGATCCGTCTCAATGATAAACCTCGAGCCGGCTAGATAGCATGACAATTTCTGAACGGCCCACACGAGACATGCACACTCTTTCTCGGTGGCGCTATACGCCTGCTCACGACTGGTCAGCTTACGACTAGCATACAGGACGGGGTGTTCTACTTCTCCATTTTCCCGTTGGCACAGTACAACGCCCATGCCTCGCTCACTAGCATCGCACTGAACAATGAACCCTTTTGTATAGTCTGGCGATCGTAGCACAGGCTGGCTTGTTAGGGCACTCTTTAGGGCGCTAAAAGCTCTTTCCTTGGTCTCGTCCCAGACGACTGTTTGAGGCTCTGTTTTTCTTAGAGCATCCGTCAGGGGAGCCGCGATATCAGAGTACCTAGGGATGTACCTCTGATAGTAGCCGGCGACACCCAAGAACGACCGAATATCGGTCTTGGTGCGCGGTTGCGGAAAGTCTCGCACAGCGGCCACTTTTATTTCAGAGGGGCGGCGACGACCCTGACCAATCACGTGACCGAGGTAGACAACCTCGGCCTGTGCTAACTGGCACTTAGGAGCCTTGACTGTCAAGCCTGCTTCGCGCAGGCGGGTTAGCACTGCCCGCAAGTGTGTCATATGCTCAGACCAGGATGCGGAGAATATCGCTACGTCGTCTAGATACGGTAAAGCGAATTCTTGCTGTCCCCGCAACACTTTATCCATGAGGCTTGAAAAACAGTATGGCGCGTTCTTCAAACCAAAACTCAACACTTTAGGACGGAATGTTCCCATTGGTGAAATGAACGCCGCATACCTACTAGCCTCTTCTGTAAGTGGAACCTGCCAATAACCCCTGACAAGATCTAGGGTGGAAATAAACTGAGCGCTACTAACTTTCTCAAGGCGCTCCTCGATGTTAGGGATCGGATAAATTTGATCCTTAGTGATGGAATTAAGCCTGCGGTAGTCGACGCAAGGACGAGGTTCCTTGCCCGGTACCTCAACTAAAATCAAAGGGGAGGTATAATCACTCTCACCTGCCTCAATAACACCGAGCTGTAGCATTTTCTTTACCTCAGCCTCCATAATATCGCTCTGGCGGGGTGACACCCGATACGCCTTGGATCGTACTGGCTCTGGGGAGGTAAGTTCTATATCATGAGTAAGTACAGAAGTCCTACCAGGCCTCTCAGAGAACAGACCTTGAAACTCTTGTAATAGCTGGTGTAGTTCGGTTTTCTGCTCGGGCGACAGCGGTGCTTTACTGATAAGGTCACTAATGACTTGACCGGTGTCTTCCCTGTTCGTCACTGAGCCTAGTCCCGGAAGCTCGACCGGAAGCTCTTCAGGAACGTTTACCATCATGCACACCACTGCTTCCCTTTGTCTATAAGGTTTGAGCAGATTACAGTGGTAAACTTGCTGTGCTTTCCGCTTTCCTGGCAGACTTACCACGTAGTTAACGTCCGACAGTTTCTGAACAATTCGTGCTGGGCCCTCCCACTGCACGTCTAGTTTGTTGTTTAGCGATGTGCGCAATATCATGACCTCATCGCCAACCTCAAAACGACGGGCCCTGGCTGTCCGATCATAATAAACCTTGGCCCTCTGCTGGGCCTTTGTCATTGCTTCACCTGACAACTCCTGTGCCCTTCTTAAGCGTTCGAGGAGCTTAAGCACGTACTCCACCACGACTGGGTCGTCGCCCCTACCTTCCCATGATTCTCGAAGCATGCGAAGCGGAGATCGAAGCGAGCGACCGTACACCAGTTCAGCTGGCGAAAACCCCGTAGCCGCATGCGGCGCGGTCCTTAAAGCAAACATCACCCCAGGCAGACACAGCTCCCAGTCAGTTTGATGTTCAAAACACAAGGCTCTCAACACGCGCTTCATGACGGAGTGGAGCTTCTCAACGGAATTCGACTGTGGGTGGTACACTGAGCTGTGTAACAGCTTTACCCCACACCTTTCGAGAAAAGTTGTCGTCAAAGCGCTAGTAAACACTGTGCCCTGATCTGATTGGATTTCCGCAGGAAAACCAACTCGCGCAAATATGGACAGTAGTGCATTAACTATCTCAACTGAGCTGAGTTCTTTAAGCGGCACTGCTTCAGGGAACTTTGTCGCTGGGCAGATCACAGTCAAAATGTGTCTGTACCCCGTGGCTGTTACCGGCAGAGGTCCCACAGTATCAATAACGAGCCGTCTAAAAGGCTCCGTAATGATAGGTACCAATTTCAACGGCGCCCTCAATTTGTCCCCTGGTTTGCCCACCCGCTGACAAGTGTCACATGTCCTCACGAAATGGTCTGCGTCCCGAAAACACCCTGGCCAATAGTACTCTTGCAAGAGACGGTCCTTAGTTTTCTTAACTCCTAGGTGTCCGGACCACGAACCCCCATGTGACAAGCGCAACAGATCCTGACGATAGCATTGAGGCACGACCAGCTGATCGAACTCCACTCCTCTTCGGTCTAGATACTTCCGGTACAGGACTCCACCTCTTTCCACAAAACGCGCAGTTTTCCTGGCGATACCTTCTTTGACCTTGCAGCGCACGTTTTCCAGGCTGCCATCCTTTTTTTGCTCGGCTATCAAAGCCGACCGGCTGACTTTTAGCAACCTATCAAGTCCGTCTGACGTAGGCGCGATGAGCAAATCAGTAGATAGCTCTTCTAACTTTCCCGTGTCGGGCATTTCCTCTCCAGTATCTGGCGCCTTTAACGTTACAGACTCAAGTTTATTCAGTTCGGGCGTGCTCGGAATATCAGCTTGCTGCGCCTCTGACCCTTTTTCGTTGTTTGATAACGTTGGCCCCGCAACTACCGCCTTTGCAGCGAGCTCCCGAACCTTCGATCTGGTTAAGGCCTGAACACTAGCTTCACCAAACAAAAGCCCCTTCTCGCGCAGGAGGTGATCGGACCTGTTTGAAAATAGGTACGGGTACTGGGGTGGCAGCATAGATGACACTGCCGCCTCCGTCTCAAGCGCTCCGAAAGGTCCTTCAATAAGCACTTTTGCTACCGGCAGACACACGCTATGAGCTTCCACGGCTTGCTTGATCCATGCGCACTCGCCCGTGAACATATGGGGTTCTACGTAAGACGGGTGAACTACATCCATCGTAGCTGCGGAATCGCGAAGCACTCGGCACTCTTTCCCGTTTACGAGGAGGTCTCGCATGTAAGGCTCGAGAAGCTTCATGTTCTCGTCAGTGCTGCCTATTGAAAAAAACACAACTTTTGGTGTTGTTTCTGGACACTGCGCCGAAAAGTGACCCGGCTTCTGGCACGTATAACACAAGCGCGCTCGCCTCATCTCGAACCGCTTTCTGCGTTTGGCTGCCGCCGTCTCTTTGCGTTTGGTCGCACTGCTTCCACTCGCATCCGCACTACGCGTGTTCCCCTTTGCTCTCATGGGTGTGAACTTCGGCCTCTCAAACTTCGAGCCAAATTCACCCTTTTGACCGTCCTTAGCTCCGCGAGCTCGACGCGTCACAAACTCCTCGGCTAGCTCAGCGGCTCTAGCCACCGTACTCACGTCTGGCCTATCCAAGACCCAGTATCGCACGTTCTCCGGTAACCGACTATAAAACTGTTCTAGCCCGAAACACTGCAGAACTTTATCGTGGTCACCAAACGCTTTCTCTTCTTTGAGCCACTCCTGCATGTTCGACATAAGCCTATACGCAAACTCTGTATATGACTCACTTCTGCCTTTCTCATTTTCCCGAAACTTCCGACGGAACGCCTCCGCAGACAGCCGGTACTTTTTTAGCAGACTCGATTTTACTTTGTCGAAATCCTCTGCTTCCTCTCTATCCAAGCGAGCGACTACGTCGGCCGCCTCGCCGGGTAACAAAGTGAGCAAGCGCTGTGGCCACGTTTCCCGAGAGAACCCCTGCTTCTCGCACGTTCGCTCAAAGTTAACCAGGAACAAACCAATGTCCTCTCCAAGCTTAAACGGCCGCATTAGGTCAGTCATTTTGAACAATACGCGTTCTCCTGCACCGTGTGCCTGACTTCCATTACGAGCGCGTTCCATCTCTATCTCGAGACGCTTCATTTCCAAAGCGTGTTGATGGTCACGCTCTTCTTTTTCTTTCTCTTTTTGTTCTTTAAGTTCGCGCTCCTGTCTTTTTGCAGTCTCCCTCTCTTCAATAGTCTCAAGGCATTCCGACAGCTCGTCATCCTCAGCCTCTAACTCAAGAATAGCCTTTAGCAGTTCAGGTTTTCTTAGTTTGTCTGAGACATCCAGACCCAACTCTCTTGCAAGCTCCAACAATTTCGGTTTGCGCAACGACTTCAAATCCATGGCTGCTCTGAATGCTGCTTTCTCTACTGCTTACTATTGTCTTGCCGCAAACTAACCCGGCAGCAACGACAACCACAATTACCAGCTCTGTTTCTGACACTAACAAAAAGCCTGGCAAAGCTCAGAAGAAGAAAGTCCCGCACTCACCAAACCTCGCAGGCAGGAATTCCGCGCAGTCGTTCCGCTGCAGGCAACCAGTCGTCACACAGGGCTCGTTGCACTGCTCCCGGATCGTCGTTGAGCTGCTCAGCATACCGTCAACTGCATCTCTTTGCTGCTGGCCTCCGTTGTCGCGATCTCGCCGCTGGCAGACAGTTGTCTGAAGTCGGAGGCGATCTCACCGCTGCCAACCAGATGTTTGGATCCGACTGCTGGTACGATCTGTTGGGAACTCGGCGCTGACGCCCGTGGTTGTACCTGGGTCGCAAGCCCCAAGGGTAGCGTTGGCCTGGCGGCCTGGGGTACAACTGGAAGCATCCGAAGGTCCCGGCAAAGCATGAGTCGACTGGTAACAACGAAACAACTTGTTTATTTTAACATCGCAAAGAGTTGGCGGTCAGGTTTGACCGAAGTAGAGAGACGGGAGAGCACTTCACTCAACAGAAGAAATCGGAGCCCTCCCTTTTGGCGTCCGGGGGCAGCTGTTTTTATACTCTCGCAGTTGAGGGCAAGAAGGAACCCCTCAAAAGACGAGCACGTGAATGTACAATGGGCTAATGGTGACGCACACTGTCGTAGCGATGCCGTAGCACCATGTCGAGCACGATCTCGTAGCACCCTGTCGTGGCGCTGCCGGTTGGACACAATGACTGTAATGAGAAGATGGTCCCTGCTTTGGCATCGCCTGTTTCGGGCATAATGACTGGAACGAGATCCCTGCTTTGGCATCGCCTGTTTCGGGCCCAATAACTGGAATGAGATCCCTGCTTTGGCATCGCCTGTTTCGGGCACAATGACTGGAACGAGATCCCTGCTTTGGCATCGCCTGTTTCGGGCCCAATAACTGGAATGAGATCCCTGCTTTGGCATCGCCTGTTTCGGGCACAATGACTGGAATGCGAGGATGATCCCTAGGCGGTCGCATCGCCGCAGTCGCGCCTGGAAACACCTGGCGATGAGTGTTGCGGCGACGACGATCGGGCCAAAATGTCCGCCGCCCCGCCGCAGTCGCGCCGGCCAAACCACGTGTCGCAGGCGAATCGCAACAGGGCCAAATACTTAAACGCTCGCGTACTTATATTTATGCGCGCGTTGAAGAACTCCAGGCGGTCAAAATCAATCCGGAATCCCCCACTAGGCGTCCTATAGTAACCAAGTAGTAAGATCTTTGCATTAGTAAGATCTTGATGAGGGCTAGTTGTTTCATATTTAGAACTGAGGCTAAACTGCGCGAATAAAACAAGGACACAAGGAAACAAATACCACAGAAACAAATACCGCAGTAACCACAGCGCTTGTCTGTGGTATTTGTTTCCTTGTGTGCTTGTTTTATTCGCGCTGGTTAACCTCAGTTCTAGTAACCAAGTGTGCAATTTCAGGGCGTTAAACCCCAAAAGTAAATTAAATTGATCAAAACACTTCGTGAGACCTAAACGCGTTCCGAACTCGGGTTGTTTCATCTGCCGCACCTCGCTGATGCCGTCATGCATGCCAGCGTAATTATCGTGTTCACACGAACCACGGACAGAAACGCTTCAACGGCCGGACGACACAGTGAGAAATCGTCCGAACGCGTCGCTAACCCTTTCTTTCGGCTGTTCGTTCGCTAGAAGCAACCTAAGTGCAACGCAGTTTAGGTCCTGCTTGCGCTGTTTGTTTACTTTTTCTTCAGCGAAATACTTTGGTCACCTACGTGATGACTGTGCTCACGTGACAGCCGGCTATGAGTGGGACAGACGGCGTGACGAATTGTGGCCTGCAAGGCATAGGCGGTAGCCCGCTACCGTCAGCTAGGGTTCAGGTAGTGGTAGCCCGGCACCGCCAGCTTACGGTTCTTTTGGCGGGTAACTTGTTCATAAGCAAAGCACCAAAGAAAGAAGCGTAATTGTGTAAGCCACCGCTTGGCTTACCTACGTGTGACGCACATTGTGATGAACGTTCTTAGGATTAGTTCGAACCAGTACAGATTTCTTCAACGCTGAGCCGAATTGTCAGCGCACTAGTATTGCCGCGCAACAACCCGCAAAGGCGATCACACTGCGACAAGGAATCGTACCGGCAACCTCGTGGTCGGCAGCAGAACGCGTGGCTAAAGCCACAGTGGTATAGTTAAGTATACGAAAACTGAATCGACGAGTGATATCGCAGAGCAGTAACTATAGTTAAAGGTAATAAAAGATGCAGTCACGTCTTATCTTGGTACCCGTGTCCGGACATCAGATAAAACAAAATGTGGACCTCGCATGATATTTGAAGCCTTAAAAGTTGACTCGGTACCAATTCAGGCGGGATATGTGCTTCTCAGGAAGAAAAAGTCCATCTCACAAGTATACATGAATGGTAGCTTAAAGCATAATTTTTGAAAAATAGTAGGAGGTAAAAAAAAATGATCAAGATTAAAAGATATAAATAAACAGGGAAATACACTACGCATCGCTTCGGAGCTGGAGGAAGAGAGAAGCACAATAGCGTTCTGGATTCCTAGGATCCCCAAACAGTGTAGTCTCCGCTAACTCTCAGGGTAGTCGCGTGTAATCAATCAATCAATCAATCAATCAATCAATCAATCAATCAATCAATCAATCAATCAATCAATCAATCAACGCAGCGCAAGCCGTATACTTGCTTTCTCTCATGAAGCTTTAAGACCGTATTCACAAAGAAAAAAGATGTTTTTTTAGGCAAGAATTGTTGAGAAGATCAACTACCAAGCAATTCCGATACTCGACAGATGATTAGCGATGGTGGCCAGCCAAAGGCAAAGATAACGTATGACCGAAATGTTTCGGTAATTCGGCCACGAGACCTTAGAATTACAGAGCAGGCACTGTTGTAAAATTCTTAGGGCTTGGAGAGGTGAATGTTTAAATGCAGTAGAAGCAATCAGATTCAACTCCAAAGTGTTCTTTTATGTTTATTTTTATAGTCATTGCGCAAGTGTCTTTAGCGCAATCACATAGCGCTCTGCTCGCTCATAACCTCCCGTAATAAAATACCGCAAACAGATATGATCGAAACGCTTACTCTACCACGTAAATGAGAGCAGCGCTGCTTTACTTTTTCTGGGCCCGTATATAAAAAAAAGATTTTACACTAGGATGGCTCGTAAGAGCAAATAACAGCCACTCATCGCGCTAGACATACTGCGTTGGCGACCGACCAATAGCAAAGAGCACTGACAAATGAAATGCTTCGCGAATTCGCGCCTGTTAATTTATTGTCTTTTTGCCTGTGGTACTCAGAAATTTTAGCGAAAATTAAAGTCAGTCGTGTAACGTGAAGCCGCAAAGATAAGCCCGGCGCTACAATCACCGAGAGAAGCCGATACGTTAAAAAAAAATGAAACGGATCCAACGAGTTGGAATCTATATACCGCGGAGCTTCGTATCAATGCACGAAGGTTCGAAACACGTGTTTTCATTTATGGAATATCCGCACAAAGTGACACGGAAAGCCTTATTCAAGCATTATAAAGAGGCTAAAGGAATGGCGCCGCCGCTGCCGCGCATGCGCGAAGGCGAGCTTTCTGGTGATACTTTTTTTTTCTTTCCGCCACACGGCCGGCGCCGCCGCCGCCGCGGTTGCATCGTGGATGGATGGAATGGATGGAAGGATGTTATGAGCGTCCCCTTTGGAACGGGGCGGTGGATTGCGCCACCAAGCTCTTGCTATTATACTGCCTAATATCCTACCTAGCCTAAACAATGAACAAAAGAAAAAAAACCTATGAACTACCACGCCCAAATTTTCTGATCCCCTATTACGAACTGTGCTTTTGTACGTCTCCGTCTTTTGTCGTTTCCCTACTTTTCTGCCACCAATCCTCCAATCGCCCCTTACTAATGACTATTGCGGACATGTTTGCTTTACCACTGCTCCCGCTGAACCCTAGGGCTTCGAGGAGGCCAGTGGTGCCTAAATCGACCGCTGGGTAGACGTCTTCACATTCTAATAAAGCATGCTCCGTCGTCTCCCTAGCTTTACCGCAGCATGCACATGCTTCTTCTTCCTTCTTATATCTCGCTTTATAGGTGCGTGTTCTGAGGCATCCCGATTTCACTTCGAAAAGTAATGAGCTTCCCTTTGAGTTAGCATAAATGGTTTCTTTCCTGATTTCGTTTTTTTTCCTCTTAAGTAGTTACTCATGGCAGGTTTCTTTTCCATTGCCGCCACGCATGAGATTATTTCAGCCACTCTGACTTTCCACTTGACCTTCTTTGTTGCTGTGTTGCCCACCCTACAGGCCGCATACTTGCTGATAAGCTTCCTAGTTCTTTTCCTCCACTGTGAATCAATGTTTTTCCTGTACAGATACCTGAACACTCTCCCAGCCTATTTACTTTCTTCCATATTCCTGAGCCGTTCTTCATACTCAATTTTACTGCGAGCTTCCCTCACTTCAAAACTAGTCCAGCCCATATCACCCTGCACAGCTTCATTTGTAGTCTTCCCGTGAGCGCCCAATGCGAGGCGACCCACTGACCTTTGGGTCCCGTCAAGTCTTGATTGTACCCCTTATTTAAAGCAAACAACCTCCTTTCCAAAAGTAACTCCTGGAACCATTACACCTTTCCACATACCTCGTAGGACCTCGTACCTATAGTATCCCCATAGCGCTCTGTGCTTTATCATGGCTGCATTTCTCTTCCCCTTTACTGTTATGGTTTCTTCCTGTGTTTCCATATATCTATTGCCTTCGTTTATCCATATACCAAGGTATTTACATTCTGTTACCCGAGGTATTTCCTGGCCCTGTATCTCCACTGTCTGTTCACTGTTTCCATTGAATACCATAACACCTGATTTTCTAACACTAAATTGCAAACTGAAATTGTTGCCTTCGTGTCCGCAGTTATTAGCCGTATGTATGGAGGCGAGCGCCACCTATCTGGTAGTGGTGCAAGCAACCCACCGGCGCGCGCAGCTCGCCTACTCCGCTCTGATTGGTTGGCCTGTCCGGCGAGAGAACAAACAGCCAGGCCGCAGCACCCACAGTCACGAAAGCCGGCGAAGTTCGCAGAGACAAGCTTCGCTTTAAAAAAAATGGCCTGATGTCACGTGATGCAGGTTCGTCATTTGGCTTACAAACACGTCTGCGCGCCGACGTTGATAAACCTCGCTTTAACGGAGTAGCATAGCTATTCGTTAAACGCAAACACGTTCGGTTGCGCGTCCTTATCGTCTTATTACTCTTACGTGGCACTCGACGCGCACTCGCAGAATTTGGCTTGACGACATCTCCCAACCGCAGGAAAGGTCACGTGATCAAAGGCATCATCGGTTTGAAGACGAGGTTTCCCTTGGTGACTTCGCACGGGTTTGGCGTAAGTGACATCTGTGAGACTACAGTGCGTCGTGTTCAGTCACAAACAGCATAAAAATGCAGATTTCAACGAGAAGAGCAGCGAGAATCAGTCACATAGTAGGCAAAACTAACGGCACGGACACAGTGGCAATACAGTCGAAAATTAGCCTCGTTGCGCCATAGACTGTACAATCTCCGGGATCGGCCGACCTGACCTCTTGGTCAAAAAAAAAAGGGAGGTGGGGGGTGGAGTAAGCAGAATGTAAACCAAAGTCGACGCGAAATAATGCCAAAATATTCTGCAATTATGCTACATTGCATCATATTAATCCCCCAATTTCAGCAAATATTAATAAATATACATACCACGTACGTCAAGCTTGTCTTCTTTCGCATCGACTTTGGCTGACACGCCTTTCTTTTCGCAATTACGATTACTCGCGTATTTGACCGTTCTTCGCAACACAGTACAACGCAGTCAACGGCCTTTTGCCCGAGCAGCCAATCACCCACGCCCGGCCACGCGAACGCACACTCACACATACCCACGGAACGCTGGCCTCTTGCAGTGCACTGCCTGCATAGCGTAAGTTTCCTAACCCGGAGGACGACGCACCGTAGTAGGCGGCAACCGAGACAGCCTTTCGCACGGCAGGGCGCTGCCAGCTATCAATATATATAAACAAAGAAGAAAAGAAAAAGAGCGGACAAAGGCAAGAAAACGTCGGCGCTTTTTTTGAAAAGCGGGGGAGGCCGCCACCAGCGGTGTGTTGTGTTTCACCCCTTACATTCCCGACGCTGAACGCATCATGGCTGTTAGGGTTTGTGACTGTTTTCTCCGGAGCCGTTCTATAAATCTCAGCCCCCCCCCCTCTAGCGCGGATGCCGAAACCCCCGCAGGGCAGAAACCAACGTATCCTCAATCCTTCTTACTCCTTGCGTGGCGCCACCCTCTCCGGCCTCCTCCATGTGTGCATACTCATATCTCTGTGCCTCCGGCCTTTGGTATGGAGGTTTGAGCCTCTGGACGCGTCTTGTGTCGCTTCTACGCTCTAAAAAACAGTTACACCTTTTGGGGAGTATATTTGCCACACAACGATAATCGTCATCTGTCTTGCTTGCGTTTCCTTTCTTGAAAACGCTGCGCTCGTTACATCCCTGTCGAGAATGATCTGTCATGCTGATAACGCGCATGCAAGACAGATGACGATTATCGTTGTGTGGTAAATATACACCCCGACGGGTTCAACTGTTTTTACAGTCATCATCATCATCATCATTATCAGCCTGGTTATGCCCACTGCAGGGCAAAGGCCTCTCCCATACTTCTCCAACTACCCCGGTCATGTACTAATTGTGGCCATGTTGTCCCTGCAAACTTCTTAATCTCATCCGCCCACCTTACTTACTGCCGCCTTCTGCTACGCTTCCCTTCCCCCTTGGGATCCATTCCGTAACTCTTAATGACCATCGGTTATCTTCCCTCCTCATTACGTGTCCTGCCCATGCCCCCCCCCCCATTTCTTTTTCTTGATTTCAACTAAGATATCATTCACTCGCGTTTGTTCCCACACCCAATCTGCTCTTTTCTTATCTCTTAACGTTACACCTATCATTCTTCTTTCCATAGCTCGTTGCGTCGTCCTCAATTTAAGAAGAACCCTTTTCGTAAGCCTCCAGGGTTCTGCCCCGTACGTGAGTACTGATAAGACACAGCTGTTATAAACTTTTCTCTTGAGGGATAATGGCAACCTGCTGTTCATGATCTGAGAATGCCTGCCAAACGCACCCCAGCCCATTCTTATTCTTCTGATTATTTCAGTCTGATGATCCGGATCCGCAGTCACTACCTGTCCTAAGTAGATGTATTCCCTTACCACTTCCAGTGCCTCACTACCTATTGTAAACTGCTGTTCTCTTCCGAGACTGTTAAACATTAGTTTTCTGCAGATTAATTTTTAGACCCACCCTTCGGCTCTGCCTCTCCAGGTCAGTGAGCATGCATTGTAGTTGGTTCCCTGAGTTACTAAGCAAGGCAATATCATCAGTGAATCGCAAGTTAGTAAGGTATGCTCCATTAACTCTTATCCCCAATTCTTCCCAATCCAGGTCTCTGAATACCTCCTGTAAACACGCTGTGAATAACATTGGAGAGATCGTATCTCCCTGCCTGACGCCTTTCTTTATTGGGATTTTGTTGGTTTCTTTATGGAGGACTACGGTGGCTGTGGACCCGCTATAGATATCTTTCAGTATTTTTACATACGGCTCGTCTACACCCTGATTCCGCAATGCCTCCATGACTGCTGAGGTTTCGACTGAATCAAACGCTTTCTCGTAATCAATGAAAGCTATATATAAAGGTTGGTTATATTCCGCACACTTTTCTATCACCTGATTGATAGTGTGAATATGGTCTATTGTTGGGTAGCCTTTACGGAATCCTGCCTGGTCCTTTGGTTGACGGAAGTCTAAAGTGTTCCTAATTCTATTTGCAATTACCTTAGTAAATACTTTGTAGGCAACGGACAGTAAACTGATCGGTCTATAATTCTTATCTATTCTTATCTTATCGTTCGTTTCCACTATCACTTACGAGCAGGGTAAGCCTACACTCCTCTGCCGCTCTTCAAAGGTGCAGCGTCGTGAAAACTACCGCTAGCGGAAGCTACATCGAAGCACGCAATGGAACCAATCTGCAGTGCGTTCCTCAGTTGCATACATAGCCCGCTTGAATGTGATAAGGAACGACGTTTGACGCCGACACTGAATTTTTTGCGACTCGGGGCCCATTACTCCATCGTGTTAAAGAAATAGTAATAGTATACTAGTTAGTAACAGTAATAAAGAAGTAATAGTATCGGTATTAGTGTTTGTTCATTTGTTTGTTTCTTCTTTTCTTTGTTCTTTACCGATGGCGCAGTAGGTCGATCAGATGCGTATCTGGTTTAGCTAACTGTGCAGCCGGCTATGCGTGTACGTTTGTGTGTAAAACGCCTCTCCACCAAGAAAACCACAAGAGGCGATGCATCTCTCCTCTAGTAATGCTTACTCCGTGGAATTTCTTACTGCGGAAGCGCGTTCCATATAGTGCCGCAACTCACAAGTTGCAAGTGTTTGTTCGTGAATTTCAGTTTCTTCGCTTACGAGATCGCATTCTACTTCTGCACACTCTCGTGAGCACAAGTCCATGGCCTGGTCGTCTGCCCTCCGCATTACGAGCAGACGATAACGGTAACGTGTCGTGCAGAAAGCTTTCAATGATTCAGTTAATGAATGTGGTATGTAAGGACTGACGAAACTCAGCCCTATACTTTGCAGCTGATCCCCCCCCCCCTCTTCCTGTCGCGTGTCTGCTCCCTTCCCTACAATCTTTCTCACGTGCAAGAAATCTTCTTCCAGATACACTCTGGCCGTAGTAGCCATTACGCAGGCCATCAGTTGCACATGAAGGGCAATATTATGGAAACAATGTCCAGAGTTCCAATTGTTCTGCCCCTGTACCCGCATTGGATGCTCGCCGTCTTCGTTGTATACGTGTCGTGGAACAAAAAATAATCTGCGAAGTTTTGCGTGAGGATGAAGAGAACTGCCCAACCTGAAGACTTTGAACGATGGGTCATGGGCTTAATAATTCGCTGTTGCATAACACAATGTATAGATGAAACGAACCTCCAACCTTACATGCAATTTCCTTTCCACGTTATGTCGCGTGAAAACCCAGGCGAAACACACACAAGAAAAACAAAGAAAAAGGAAGAGAAAGAAAGGAAAAAGAAAGAAAAAGGAACACGGGGCGGCGTCACGTGGAGACCACCTTCGCAGGACGCAGTGTCTCAAAGATACTGTCCAGCTTTCAAGCGGCGTCTGTGCTTGCATTTTTTTATTTAAATTGTTTTGTTGCCCTCTCTCGCTTTCCCCCCTGGGCATTGCCTCTCTACATGAGCGGCCTCGTCGCCAGCATTTTTTTTCTCTCTCTCTTCTTCCTCCAGGAATTCACCCACCACCACCACCAGGCGGCGAAAGATTTATCGGCATGAGAATGCAAGCGCAAGAATGACAGGAGCTGTACAGGCGACCGCGGGGCCACTGGCAGCGGCCAACAACAAAGGGTTCGGTGTGAAGGAACCACCGGGCGACCGCACTGAGCGTATACCGCCGCACCAAGGGGCAACGCTTGAAGGAAAGGCTTCGGGGACTTTGGCTCTGTCCGCTTCTGAGACTTGGAACTCGTCAGGACGGCCACATCCGTTCGGTTACGTAAACGCTTTCGTGTGACGCAACCGACGGTGCGTCAATGCTATTACGTGGGCAGGCAGTGCAGTTGGTGGTGTTCTGCTTTAAAGGATTGGGTACTGTGAGCGAGTCCGGACCAAGGAGAACAACTCGCGGAGAGGAAGAAGAAAGAACACAAAGCCGTAGAGACAAGAATTCGAGAACTCACACAAAAAAAAGTCCAATTCAAGAAAGTTAAGAGCGGCTGCGAAACCACCTAACCCTCTACTCTGCGCATCCCTCAAGTTTACGGTGCCTCCATGTCACCGGTGTTCTGTTGGGACGTTAAACTCATCAATCAATCAATCAATCAATCAATCAATCAATCAATCAATCAATCAATCAATCAATCAATCAATCAATCAATCAATCAATCAATCAATCAATCAATCAATCTTTCGCGCGAAACTTAAAAGAGGTTCGCTTTAAACGCGCCAGATTCACGTCCAAATTTCGTCGCTCATTCGCGGGGCGCCATAGGGAGGCAGCGAATCTTGCTGGCTGCGTCAGCGCCAGAACCACTTGTCATCCTGTTGTGTGAGCTGAAATGACTCTGTGCGCGTTCTCTCTCTCTCTCTCTCTCTCTCCCTGTCGCTCTATCTATCTATCTATCTATCTATCTATCTATCTATCTATCTATCTATCTATCTATCTATCTATCTATCTATCTATCTATCTATCTATCTATCTATCTATCTATCTATCTATCTATCTATCTATCTATCTATCTATCTAGTTCATTCTTATCACTCTACGTCCGCCTCCCTCTCACCGCAGTGTAGGAAGCACAAAAGGGTTTTCGTTGCGGTTAACTTCACTTCTCTCATCTACTTATCTCTCTCTCTCTTCGCTACAAAGGTCCTTCATAATTCTTGCTTACCAAATACTTTCACAAGGATGTGCATACTCACTGCAGGCGCACGTGCATAATCATAGCGAATCGTCGCGTTTATAACGCCAGATTTTCTTGAAAATGATCCAGTTTTGCGAAGTCGCAAAGCCGCTCGAAAAGAGAAGGAGGAAATTCGGGTAAACCCTTGTTCTGCCCATCCTTCATGCATCCGGGCTGAACAGCCGTTCTTGATGCTTCCGTAGCCACTAACGCCCGAGTCCCCTCTGGCAATTTTGGTAGGAATCTCTATGGCACGACAGCAACTGCATACAGCGCCGTCACGTAGCGTGCGGTGGCCGAAGTTACGCCTTAAACAAAGGTGCGCCGCGCGGTCTACGCACAATGAGCGTCGGCTAATGGCAAACGCGTTCCAGACAAAGCGGCCTTAATTAGGTGCGCTAATTAAAATCACCTCACGCAGTAATCACCCTGGGAAATCTTTCTGCGTCATTTCCCCGGAACAACGACTACAAAAAAATTTAGAATGAAAACAAAAAGAAATAAAAGTGGGGCCAAATGAACAAAAGGCACACGGGTGTCCCGTGGGACAGACGGCCGTCTGCTGCAGCCACTCGAGCGAGAAATCGGTAACCTCAATTACGCCCCCAAAACACCGAGAAGGAAATTTGGAGCGCAAAAGTGAACTGCGGAAGTTAATGGAACACGAAACGGTCTTCCGGCGTTACTAACGCGCAACCTGGGACGGTATAATTAAGGGTGCGTGTGTGTCCTTGGGCGCGAGGCTCACGTCTGCTTTGCGCGCACGCGCGATTTCAAGTTTCATGCATTAGCACAGCGCAACTGATGAGAGCAGAAGAAAAAGCAGACGATGTTTTCTCGTCTGCGTCACAATTCTGCTCTTCATCTGTGCACGCACTAAACCATTTCTTGTCATTAAGAAACGTTCGCAACAACAGGATCTTGCAAGTTCTTTGCTTATTGATATGTGATACAAATGTCCTGTTCACAAAGTTACTGCTGTTACGCAACCACCTGAGGTTCTTGAACGTGCACAGTACACGAATGCTTTTTCTGTTCCGCCCCCATCGAGTCGAACTCGCCACCTCCAGCTCCTTAGAAACAGAGATAACGGGACAGATGAAGATGCATGTAAACTTGCTCAGGTCTGACTGCGTCGAACGGCGTTCCGACTCCACCTTTCGTCGAGTCGAGTCGAGTCGACGTCGAGCCTACGTAAACGAAGCTATATAACTTTATGTAGCTGAGCACGAGGTCGCGACTTCGGTTGCCGCACCGCGGCGGCGGCATCTGGAAGCGTGTTGAAATGCGAAAACGCTAGCGTACCTTGATTTAGACGCAAGCTCGTTAAAGTAACCGAAGTGGTCAAAACGAATGCGGAGCTCTCGGTTACGGCTTTTCTGTTAAGCCACTGCGCAGCATCGGGACATCAAACCCCACGACGTGACATCTTTTCACTTCCCCCTAATTGCGGCTTATAAAGAGTGACTTATCCGCAGCTCATTTATGCAAACATAAGGAAAACAGAAAAAAATAACTAATAATTCAGTGAAATACGACCGGAATTTAGTAGGGCAGGGATGAAACGAGAAAGGAAGTTAAAAAAAGAAATGAGGAAGGAACGAATGAACAACAGAAAGAAAAAGTAACGAAAGCATTGCAAAACAAGGAAGATTAAATGAATAAAGGAAATCAGTGAAAGTGCTTCGTTTTCACCGTATTGTACCGCAAAAAAAGAAAAGAAAAAGGTGTCCGGAACAAAGAAGTAAATGGAGTAAGAGACCGAACCAAACGTTGAGGAAAAGAAAGAAAGAAAGAAAGAAAGAAAGAAGGAAGGAAGGAAGGAAAGAACATTGAAGTGCGAGCTTCGCGGAATATGCGCCACATGTGTAGCGCCTAAATTGAGCGAGAGGTTCCGTGTTGACCCGAACAACAACATGAAGAAAGTTCACTTGTAAGACAGCTCTCTCTCCATTTTTTTTTTCTTTTTCGTTTTTTTTGTCCTTCTTTTTCCAAACGATGGAAAATATTCGCTCGCAGCGATTTCATCTTCACATTCTCTTTTTAAGGAGCTCAATTGGGAACGCTAAGGGTGGGAAGGCCTCGCACAAACGCGTGACTTCAAAGGTCATTTCACTTTCCCAAGAGAATATACACAGTTTTTTTAACCGTATTTATGTACCCCTCGTTCTTGCGCGTGCGGGCGACGGTTATAAAGATCGCGGGGGTGGAGAGAAAAGGAATGATTTCTCCTTTGGCCCTCGAATGTCCTCGCTTGCTCGCTTCTTTTTCTTTGCTATTTTCTTATCGCTTTAGGAATGAAACACCAAACGAAGCACGCGAGATGGGCTCTGCAGATCGAGATTTGCATACTTATTACATATGCGCCTGCGACCGCTCCGTGTTACGAGGAGCGCGCAGAAACCGTATGCCCTTCTCTTGGCAACGTACACTGCCACAGTCTATCTGCGTGTCGTCTGCGTTATTCGCACATTTTTGGAGAGAGAGCACAACTCCGACGCGAAAACCGGAACTCGTGAAGCGACGAAAAAGGAAATACAGTGGCGAACTAAAACGTGAAGTGATCATGAGCGTGTGTACATGTCAGAAATGCACCCCGCTTGCTTTTCGTCGACTGCCAAGCGCGCGAGGGTTAAAAAAAATTCTTATTAAATAAAAAAAATAAAATACAACAAGAATGAGCTATCCGGCGTCGTATCGTTTGGCCCGTTCGAGATTGTATTACCCCCCAACACCAGACAAAACTCTAGATAAACAGGACCGCGTAACATGGAGACAACACCAAACAGAGGCACTACCCAACCTACATAAATGGTCAATCATGCGCCCAGACGTATACTCTCCTGCATGCCAGCTTTGCTCTCATCCAAAAGCAGATATCCCACATATATTACATGAATTCCCCGAAGACGCAGCTCCGGAGGGACTCAACAACATTGCAAAGTGGGAGGCTGCGGTGACCAGCTCAGGACCCTCACATCCAAAAAAGGCCGCACTGCGCGCTTTGGAGGTTGTAAGACGCCACCGCACGGAGCTTCAACGCCAGGGCAAAGCCAGCCCTCAAGGAAACGAAGGGTGTAAGGTGTCTGTGCAACCACTCTTGTACCTCTAAAAATTCTGCCGAAATAAATTCTTTTTTCATTTCTTCACTGGCCGGTTCGCCTTCTCCAGGAACACATCTAAATCCACGGAGAGGCCAAATCCGCGATGTTTCTCCGTTTTGTCAGCAGTAGTATAAAGTATACGTAGGGAAAGGGCGGCTGTTCGAAAACAAGTTCGGGGCCGTTGCGGTGACTAACCGCGACCGTCCTCTCCGCCCTCGCCGTCATTTCTCACGCTGTCGCGGCACTGCCGCGGTGCCGGCGGCGGGCGCTCCTTGCCGCCTCGCGCGTCATCCACGGCTCTCCGCTCCCCGGTCTCCCCGTTGCGTGTCTGTACGGCTCTCAGCCGTGTCTCTCGTATCCCCGTTTGCGGGGCGCGTTCCTCAGCGACACATGTCGCCTCTGGCAGCGCTTGAGCCTGGTTGTCCTTCTCCTACCTCCACTCTTGCCCCATACCTATACTTCGCAGGTGCAGTGCTGTTGCGGTGACTGGAAAGAGAGTAGTAGCGTTTCGTCCCCCTACTTATACTTCCCACCTCAACCTTGTGCGGCCACACTGACGCGCCTGTCTGAGTGAATTAGTGTGTGACCTCTATTCACTACCCCTATTTTCCTCATCCCACCTCAGAAGAAACGTTAAATAATAATTGATAATGTCCCCCCCCTCCCTCTTTCAGCGGCGGTGATCCACTGGCGCGAGGTGCGTCGCCGGAGCACCGGCGCGATAGCAGTGGATCACGTGTGCTGCCCAATACGAAACGCAGAAACGCCTCCGTTCGGCAGTGCATGTTCTGTACGCGGTTGCCTGTTGTTGAAATAAGGCAGCAGCTGTGCTCAATGATAGCATTACCAAGAAGCGTAATCGTCGGCCAATTTCTTTTTATCTAGCGGCCGTGGTGCAAGATAGTGGAAAGACACATTTATGCCACGCAGTTACAAGAAGCGAACTGGGACACACACTGCTACTGTCGCAGCGAATACTTGCGGCCGGGTCACAATATACCTCGTTGTTCAACGTACACGGTTCTTCAAGTTTCCTACGTAGATTATTTTCCAATATTCTTTTAAGAGCTTAATATCTTGCGAAAACGTTTTGTGGCGTAAAGCAGTTTTTACAGCTGGCATAACACTTTTTTTTAAGATCCTTTCGTATGAGAAGACATTGATTTCTAGGCATAATCATTGGTAGAGATCTGCCATGAAGCCCGCACGTGACCTACTTGAAACAGTGCGTGACGTCAATCTCCCAGCTTTTCAAGTATCTGGCTGGGAAGACTTCGGGAATATCAGGGTATGCAATGTTGTAATTATACAAGGCTCTTTTTCTGGGCTTTTTACAGCGAAGCTGTATACCCCTACCCTCCGAGGAAATTTTCGTGTCGTAAGCAAAAAACTCCCCATACGTGGGCGATACCGGCCCGACCTGCGGCGGAAATGAAGCAGGCGTTAAGCACTCGCCATACGTGGGCCGAGCCCGAAGATGGTTTCGTTTCGTCAGCAAAGAACAACCTCGAAGATGGTCAATATTCGCTGACTGGATGACAGCACTGCACTCTTTGCTGTCAGCCCTGCGGCCAGGACCACATGAACAACCGGTATTCGAGATTAGAGACCTAATCCATACCTTGACTGAGAAAGGACACCACGTGACATTTCAGTGGTTTCCAAGTCACTGCGGCGTCACAGGTAACGAACACGTCGATAACGCTGCTCGGTCGGCTCTTGAAGGTGGTAGAGAGGAATCGATACCGTTATCGAGTATAGATGCCGATCCAGGAAACTTCGAATGCTCACCCCGGATAAAACGTCATCCATGTGGAACGAAGTTTTAAAAGCAACCGGTAGCACCACATAGACTCTTCGCTTTGCCTTTGCATCCCAGCTGGACTCAACCGACGTGAAGCTACGCTGCTTTGTAGGATATGGCTAGCAGTAGCTTTTACGAAATCTTTTGCATTCCGAATACGATGGGTCGACGACGCCACGTGCGTTGACTGTGGTAGCGATGACACTGTTCAACACTTTCTCTGTGATTATCCTCTCTGCAATTTAGAGAGACTATCACCAGCAATCGCGATAGCATACTTCGAACAAATACCTTCAACCGAAGAAATCATTTCAGAATGACGGCATCCCAAGCCATTGCAGCGGATGGCGACTAGGGCACTGTTGCAGTTTTTGAAGGGCAACAGACTTGGACAAGCCCTGTAGCCTGAACTGATGTTTGTAGCGCTACAAGTGCTACTGTGCTGTGCGGTGATAGTATGCGGTGACGGTGACAAACTGTGATTGTGTATCTGTGCTCCCTTTCTTTCTTTTTTTTCTACTTTCCTATCACTTTACCTCACCCTCCTCTCTCTCCCCAGCATGGGTAACAAAACGGATCTTCTCCGCTGCTTAACCTCCTTGTCTTTCCGCTTTCTTCTGTCTCTCTCCCTCTACTCTCGAAAAAACGTGTACCATCTATCACTAATACAAAGTAAAATAAAATAAAGGTCAGCCACCGATGCTACCTGCCACGATTGTGGAGAAATAGCCACGTTAGACCACATGCTCTGGCGGTGTGCCCGGTCACGCTCTATCATCGCTAATAGCTCGGCCAGATGGGAGGCGGTCCTCCGCAGCCCTCTTCTGGCTGACCAACTCTGGGCTGCCCAGCAGGCCCACGAAGCGGCCGAGAGGCTCGGCCTTCCGTTTCCCACGTGGGAGCGGCCCGCTTCGTGAAGACTCACGATCTGCAGGACTTCATTAAAGCCTTACCATACCACACCCGCTATCCCACAACCACCATCGAACCATTACGTTTCCATTTTTGCGTTAGGTCGTACAAAGCGCCGATTTGTTTCTTTTATTTATTTTTCCCACTTTATCGGTATTCATCGGAAGAAAAATGCGGGCCAACTGCGTAGGCAGAGCAGTCCAGCACAACGTCTCAACGAGGAAGCTGTCAAGACGGAAAAAATTCACCAACGATTACGATACTCCCTTGTGTGAAATTTGAGCGCCGCTCTATACGTGTTTTCATTCCGCAATATATTGGCTGGCGCGGACAATCTGTCTCGTGCGGCACGTTGTAAACAGAGGGAAGCGCGGCGCGACTGCCTCGCCAATCTGGAGATCGCGGGAGCCAGCGCGTGGATGACGCGTGGCCGCGATGCACAGCAGCCGCCGTGGACAGATCTTCCAGACGAAACGCACTACTCTCGCGCCATCTCGTAGCCATCGTCGCCGCACTACGCTTTCCTTCTCACGCTTTCGCCACACCCACCTCCGCTTTCCGCCTCATGGTTCTGCTGCACCCTCCTCTCCGCTTTCCTCCTCGCGGCTTTCACCCCCTGCTGCGCTCCGCCTTTGGCTTTCATCTTTCGCTCTGCTCGTTCTCGGTTACAGCGACGCCGACGCTCGTCGCAGGAATGGTGGCCAGGAGCTGCGCTCCTAAATGCGAGAAACTGGCTCGCGACGCACACACCAGGCTCTTCAACGCGTGACGAGGGAAGCCCGCCTACGATCGTGCGCGAACGCTTGGAGCCTTTGGCTGCAGGCTGGAAAGGACAGGTTCCATCCCACCATCGGTCGTGCGTTACTTTACCGCATTACACGTAGGATTCGCCGGCTTTGCAGATATCCAACTCGCGCGGGGTTGAGTGTACGCGAGCGTGTCATGGCATGCACGAAATCGCAAGTAGGCTAAAGAGGTGAAGAAACGTCACTTTCATAATTGAGAGTGCAAGGTAACCTGTGACGCGCGCGCCTGTGCCGACGTTGGGATGTCACACTTATCACATTCAAAGTATGCGGTCGCATATATTTCGATAATTAGAGGCGCTAAGTTGTGTATTACCTTCTTTATCGTATCGCAAATTATTTCAAGCGTGAATGTGCGCGCTTTATGCACAACAAGAGCCAGAGATAAGACTGGCGGAATGCTCTGCGGTTAGGGCGAAAGCTGATTTGAATACCCGATACGGAAAGCTTGAAGAATTTGATGTTTGAGGGACGCAAAAAATAAATTGGGGGGCGGGGGGGGGGGCGTTCACGTTGCCAAAACGACTTTCTGATCATGAAGCGCACGCCGTAATTGCAGACTCCTGATTAATTCTGATTCCCTGGGTTAGCGCGATGCACGGAACATAAGCGCTTTATTGAGAAAGAATTATATGCCTCATTGCACGAGAATCCGTCTGCGTAGTCGCCGTGACCGAAAGCTGGTACCAAGAATGGCCGACGACGAAAAGAGTAAAAACCTAGAAGGATGTAAAAAGCACGTAAAAAATGCTCGGATTGACGTCAAATTTCTCAGGGAGGCTCCTGTAAACAAAGTAAATGAATATCTTTGAAATAAGGTTTGGTAAATTTCAGTCTCGGTGGTACTCTAACCCGGGCTTCCGGAATGCGAGAAGAGTACACTTGCTCGGCACCACAGCGGCTCCACGGTTCTTGTTGACTAAAAGCGTGCTTAGCGCGTGCGTCATTGAACACGTCCCGTTGCAGTCATCCGGCTGAAGAAAGGTGGGGCCTACTGCGTGCGTCGTTGGGAACGTGACGGCGCAGTCAATGTGAAGGAGGCGGCGCCACGTCGTGAGTGTATAAAATGAGTTTGTAAAAATACAAAGCATTAATGCCCAATGGGCCACCAGCGCTGAAACTTCGCCTGCCAACAGCAGCGCCGTAATACAGAGACTAGCTAGTGGTGAACACAGCTTTCAGTAGCACATACTGCGATTCCGCGTCAGTAAATTCGCCGATCACCTCGAGACACTTTTCACGGCTCCTCCCATGACAGGAAACCGACGAGCTAGGTGGTAGCAGCGCATGCGCTCAGCGCAACGCGCATGGCATGGCTGGGCGCATCGGGCTAAGCAAACGTTGACACAGCCGCGCGTCTGTTATCGTTAAATATGTTGTGTCATCTTCGTAGACTCCTAACCGGACGGTGTCAGCCTATTTTAGTTGCACACTAACACTGTCGTAGCACCTCCTGGTCAGCGCTGGTTGCCCTCTGACCGCCGCGGAGCGGTCCTTCGAGTTACGAACACCTCGTAGAAAAGGAAGCGCGTGAGACGTTTGGCGCATTTTGATTTAGCCTTCCCTAAGCGCCGTTAGAACGCACGCGAGAGCAAGGAACGCGTGGAGAGAGAGAGAGAGAAGGAAGCCAGGGATGTTAACCAGTCGAGAGTCCGGTTGGCTACCCTGCGCTGGGAAAGTGGAGAACGGGAATATAAAGAAGCGAGAGAAAGAGAGAGAGATGGTCGGAAAAATATAGATTTCACCAAAGGGACTATAATGTATTCGTATCCCCACACGCAAGCAGTCTTAAGCGTCACTGCCGAATTTCTTTGCATTTCGCCCCCATGAAGATATGGTCGGCGCCACTGGGAGTCGAAATCGCGACCTCGTGCTCAGCGGCACAACGCTACGCGGTCACGGAGCAGCATTCTTCATGCGCTTCAAAACAGTAGACAGTGTACAGTCTCGGAGTTGTCCGGCGTTGTCTTCCTTGATGCTGCCCTTGATGGGGAAGACAGCCGAGAAACGCGAACCTCCCCCCCCCCCCCCTCTACCCTGCTCTACATTTTTTTCGCGCCTTCGTTTTACCTCTGCGCTATTCTTTCCGTCTTACTTTCTTACTTTTTTGCCCTTCTTCCACTGCAGGCCAGAAAACAAGAAGCTCTTCCGGTTAACCTCACTGCTCCTGCCACCCCTTTCTCTCTCTCTTTCTCAGAAACCCCAATGACGTCTTACCAACGTGCCCGACACATGAAGCCTTCTTGAGATTTGTGTTCCGAAGGAGCGCGCTACAAAAGCCGCAAAGGCGTTTTCGCCTCCTTTTACAGGTTGCCATTTGCTTTCAGACGCTGAAACACCTCCGATTTACTTCAACTGCTTGTTCTCAGTTCCGGGAGCGGCGCGATCGACGAACGCCGGCGTCAACGCACGCTCTCGGGACGCAATCTCGCCGCGTGGTTCGAGGGGGGCGGTCGCCAGCGCGGCGACGGCGTTATTTTTGCGCGGCCCCTACAGCACTCGACGAGGCGTTGTTCTATTTCGGCGTCGCCGGCGCGCCGCACCCCAGAGCCCGGCGTCGGCTGGCGTCGGCCAGACTGCCGCGTTGGGCCAACGACGCCGACGCCGTCGCATGCCGCCTCGCTGCTGCTGCTGCTGGCGGCCAGGTTACGTCGGCGATGCCGCACGCAACCGCGACTGTGTACGGACGGGGACACGGAAATGGCCGTTGCCACCAGCGGTAGATTTGTGGTGCAAGCTTGGTTTAAGTGCGCGTTTGTTCAGGTATGTTGAAGCTAAAGTCGCAGTTCATTCTTGCTTGTATGGTATGGCACGATGAACTTTATTCACGTGCTGAAGATCAACCCTTAGGTATACGCAGGCGGCTCCCAAGTCGGGGCAGTAAGGTTTAACCTCACCGCCGTATCGTGGGCCTTCTGGACGGCGCGTACTTGATCTAAATGAACTCCGCTGTGAAAGACTCATCGCCACGGAAAAAAGTAATAATAATAATAATAATAATAATAATAATAATAATAATAATAATAATAATAATAATAATAATAATAATAATAATTCGCATGTTTTTTTTCTGTTGTGAAGGGGGTTTCTAACTTGAAAAAAAGAAGTTGAGCGGATCCTACGCATTGTCGGAATTCGTTTAGGCGAAGCATTCGTTCGTGTGTTTGTGAAGAACGCTGTTGTTCAAAGACAATTTCAATGTTGAGCACAACACGATGTAGGACGCGTTTTTCTGTTATGCACGCTTTTACCCGCTATTGTGCACGTTGTAGTGACGCCTATATAAATGACGCCCACTATTCAGTTTCCTGTAGAGTGGACGCAAAGAGAAAAAGAAAGTGTGTCAAAATGCATAGTATTACAGAGAACGAAAAAGAAAGTCAGGCAGTGGCAATGATGTGACTCAAGAACTAATAAAAATGATACTACTACTAATAATAATAATCGTGGACTGTAGCATCTACCGTTTCAGACACAGCACAGAGCTATCGTCTGTTGATTTCACGTCTGCAAAAATTTCCGGCAAGTCGATACCATAGAAACTAAGGCGCGGGTAGCAGAAGTTTCCTAACTTCCTCTTTGCTTTCATTTTCCTTATTTATTTTACTTTGACGTGCCCTCAACTGAAGAACATGAAGACAAAGGAAATCGAACTGGGGGAGTACGCCACGTGCGAAAAGAAGTCTCAGTTTCGCCCGAAAGACGAAGCATCGACTGCGACAGCAAATTAGTAGACAGCTATACAAGTAAGGATAGTCGTTTCATTGGTCCTATAAACTTGTCGACATTAGCTTACTAACGAAGTAACAAGCATGGTGCGACGCGCTCACGGGTAACCATAAGCACATCTCACTCGATGAACCTGGACACTCGCTGCCAGAAGGCTGGCGTGAATAAGAGCGGCAGCAGCAGCGAGTGGACTGACCTTCGTGATGCCGTTCGCTTCGACGTGAACTAAGCGACGAGAACACAGCACACACGAAGGAATAAGCCCCCGGCGCTGCTAGACTCTGCACCTATCGCAGATCACTTTCAAGATAGATCCCGTGCGCCAGCGCCATGCGCAGCAGCCGCAGGAGTAGAACGCCTACCACCCCCTCCCCCCACTTCATTCCCTCCGCTCGGTGCCTTGTACACGACGGGAGACGGCGCGCATCCTCCTCGCTTTCCGTCCTTGCGCGCGCGACATTTAGCCGCCGCCGTCGGCTCATCCTCGCACTTTCACTCGCACATACTGCATACGGCGCGTGGAGACGATGTTATCGCGCTTGAACTTTATACGGAACATCACGGCGGCGGCAGAAATGCGCCTGGAGTGCCCGTAGGCTATCGCAATAAAACGAACTGTTACAGCGAAGCTGTCAAGGGCTGGTTTCCCCAGGATCGTGCCCGTGTGTTAACAAAAACTATCATCATCATCACGATTGACACCAGCGTCGTCGCCTTCTTCCACAGGTGGCTCGTTGGCGCACCTGCGCGCTACTGCGCGAACGCGCTCGTGCGCGTGCTCCCGCGTTCGTCGTCGTCATTATTAATTAATTGAGAAATACAAAGACGTAACGGCTATTACAGCGAAGCTGTTAAGGGCTGCTGCCCCCAGGATCGTGTCCGTGTGTAGACAGAAAACCCCATACGTGCGCCGATACCGAAGATAGTGCAATGCAGGGCGAACCTCTGGCGGAGGTGAAGCAGGCGTTAATTCTTTCGTTACCACGCCTGTTCAAATCGATCACCAGTGGACGATGCTTTAGGTGGCCAATTTCGACTTACTGGAACCGTTTCTTATCCATATAAGGCCGCCCAGTCGTTAGTACATGCACTGCACTTTCAGAATCCGTTTACATTTTCCCATTCCGGCAATGTCGTGATTTTTCACGGACCCTTTTCCGAACTAATGTGCGTATGGCGTAGCAAAAAGAGGCGTGGCTGTCACCTTCTGCCGCGCTCGAGAAAAAAAAGCATGCCGCTCACGCCGCACCAGAATCAAGATGTCGTAATCAAATGACTCCTATAGAAAGTCACGAATTAGATCCGTCCGACAGCGATGAGCGGTGACAATTCGACCGAAAATGACGCCACCTGTTCACTAGTGAGCTTTGGTTTAGAGTCCGAGTCGTTTTATCCCACCAAAGTGTATTCTTGAAGGTCCGCTGCATGTCCAACGTGTGGAACCGGCTTTTGAAACCACTTTCCGAAAGTTTCGGTAACGCTTCTCTCGTAAAATCCCGGCAAGGGGCGCTGCCAGTGTCACTGCGCTGTTATCGAAAGTCGCTCCCATGGTGTCGTCCCGCGCGGCTGCGTCACGAGAAAACAGTCCCTCTCAAAACCATGCGGCACCCGCACTTGAATTTAGTGACGAGGACTCGAGTTATTATTCCGAAGATGACAGCAAAGCAGATTCAAGCTCTGACGGCGACGATGTTTTCAGTCAGCATGGGACATTCGCAGCTGTTCACCGGCGAGTTTCCTTTGCGCCCTTGAGCGGTCTCCTATCTTGAGCGCTCTTATCTGTCGATCTTTTTTTCACGGCCTGAGAGCTCTACCGATCATCTTCCGGGTGCATACTTCGCTTGGTTGTGGAGTGCTACCGTCGGCAGCAAAGAAACTTGCGTTCACGCCGAGAAGGCCACCCATAGCACATCTCGGGCCAGCACTACGAATCAGCGTAAGACAGTGTACAACGGCGTGGGACTTCTTTCTGCTCTTCTCGTCTGCAGAGGTGACAAAGAAGACGAGCAAAAACGCAAACAGATATGCTTGGATGCATAATCTTGTAGTCGCCCAGCTACGCTGAGAGCGATCGGTCCTGGAAGCGGTGCATGACTCTAAACGAACTGGCGAAGTACGCTTCCTCGGACTTCTCATCGGACCATCCTGAGAAGATGCTTAAATGCGGAACTGCAAAATGTCTTGCAGCGACCACAAAGTTGAACAAAAACCACACGTTCTTTGGCAAAATTTTGCAGTGCACCTATGCTTCACAAAAATTCAGGAACTGCTTCACCTCATGTCATGAGCGTTGAACTGGTCCTAGTTTCTTTTTTGTATCCGAAGAATGGCAGTGTATTAAGCATTTATTTTCGCAGACACTATTCCTGGCTTACTTATCTTTGAAATATATATTCTGAATTTGCTTTGAATATTTTTGTAGATATCATGTTTTTATTGTTTTTATCATCTGGCAGCGATAATGGCGCTTTCTAGAAGTTTTATGTTTTACCTAATAATCTTTCTTTTTCGGCAACGTATGTTTTCCGAAATAGCATTTCATTATTTACAGTATGCTATGCTGCAATGTGTACTGGAATAATATTTGTAGTGGTAAATCATTTTTCTCCGAGACCTATAAGAAACGACGATTTTCTCGCGGTAACGAAAGCACTCGCCATACTCGCCAACGAAGCACTCCCCATACGTGCGTCAATCCCGAAAATAGTGTAATGCCGGGCCCACCGGGAGGCGGAAGTGCAGTTCGGGATTAAGGGGCCCACAGGCACAGCTTAGCTGGTCATCCTTCTTCACAGAGTGGAAGGGCATTGAGATTTTATTGGGCGTGTCTATTGCCGCAAAACCAAATGACACTTGAGTGACAACGATAGTGGTGAGCACCAGTGGACGATAGTCGAAATCTGAGCTGTGAATCAGACGCATCGGCTATATATACATGACTCAATGAACCTTCCGTCGTAATCGTTGGTGATCACGTGGGTTCTGGAATGTACACCAGTATTCCCACCGCGCACCGAATTTTATTAGACGAGGCTCGGCGACCACGTAGACAACAGATGGAACCATCGAAGACATTTAAAAACTTCGGGCACGGAAAGGCGCGTCTTGCGCTGAGCGATAAACTTTTGGTAGCCGGTGAATGCTGTCGCAGGATAAAAATAAAGAAGTATGCATGTCAATATTATTACCAGGGAGCCCAGAAATGCATGTATAGGCTCCCTAAGTATTACGTTTTATTTACATGCACCTTTAGCAAACGATTCCCTTTGCTGACCATACTGATAAGCGAACATATAGTTTCCGGCACATTTGCCTTGCGCATGGTGTTGGAGTTATCGAGGATATATAGAAATCTTTAAAAAAATTATTGTGTATAAATTTTTGCATTAGTGTCCTTCGTAAGGCAAATTAGATATGCAAATTACATTTGCTGGCTAGCCAGAGCAAGTCATGGGGCTTATCGGGATAACATATGTTAGCGGTGAGCGTAAGCTTGGCTCCGTTAGCAATGTGTGAGGCCAGTGCGTGCTGGTAATGTTTTAGCTGCAATACCGAATTTTGTGGATACTCCTTTTCGTGTGTGGTATGCAATCTTTTAACCTCATTGTCGATATGCTAAGAGCCACAAGATACGCCTGTACTTGCATTAACCCGTGTTTGCGCTACGGTAGTTGCTTAAGCAGGACAGCGCGGAGCGCCCGAGCACAGAAATGATCAGACGAGCAGCTTTCGTAGATGCATTCCGATGAGAAGGTATGATACGTTCAGACCGAAGCTGAGTAAACGACTTTACGAACTCTTCCCAAGTACTAAGCATTTGTTAGCAGTCTAATAGCATAACCATCCTAGTTAAGATAGTTCATCAGGTAACAGTCTCTTTATCTTCTGTCTTTTTTAACGTGTTTTTCTTTTATTTATCGCAGCGTCGCTATATATAACACATTAAAGTGTTAGTGGGCGTTTTTTTTTTCTTCGTTTTTCCCCCTTTGTCAAGATCTACTCTTTCTTTTCAGGAATGCTTGACCACACGTGGTAATACAAAAAGAATGCAGAAACTGCATTGAAGTTGTCGAAGTATGCGTAAGCATACCGCCAAATTTCGGATGGCTCACCCCAAATTTCATATTGACCCAACCCCAAACTTCAAGTTGGCCGACCCCTACTATAGGCTTCCCCATGCATTTTTAAGGAGCCTGCGAATCTTAATGGATATTCTCTCTTTATTTTACCATTTCTTTAACTTGTTCCTTATTGCTTATAAATCGGCCCATCATCTACATTCACACTAACATAACGATTAAAGGTCTTAACTTTGCAAATTACGCATTGTTGCGCAGATACAAGGCACTACAGTTCTCGCGTGATGGGTCTGGGGTATTCGCCAAAGAATGCTTACGCATTAAAATACACGTAAGCACCAAAGAGCAAAATACGCGCTAGTACACACGAAGTCCAGTGAAATAATTAAAAAAAAAACATGCAGTCAGGCACTAAAATACTCGCAAAAGTCAGAAACGAGTTGAAAGGGGGTTAACAGAGGGGCCCGATTTCTTAATCATATCATCAGAAGCAAACAAACTAAGACACCAAGAACAGCACAGGGTAAATTACTTGCAGATAAATTGAATTTACTTGTACTTAATTGTACTGCATTAAAAAAAATGTCATTTCTTTATTAAAAGAAATGATCATCATTTCAATTATTAAGTACGAGTAATTTCCCCTGCGTTGCCCTCGGTGTCTTTGTTTGTTGGCTCATGACACTCAAAAGTCAGTTGACATCGAACGCATGAAAGCAATTAACGTATGTGCACACGAGACCGATATGCGTAACTCCAAAAGTTAAGCTGGTACCACCAAGTCATTCCTTCTCTCCTTCCTCAACTAATGATTAGTTAGTTTTGTCCATCGTGTTCTCACTTTACGGCGCTCTGCCGTCGCTCATCGGCGTACCAAGCTGTGAAGGCACTTTTGTCTTTCTTGAGGGCGACTGGCCCGTGTGAACGCCTTTGACTTGGCGAGGCCCTCCGTGCGCGTGCACGAACTCACCGCGTGTTTCCATCCTCCCACTCCTCTCTCTGTCTCGTCTTTCTATTCCCCCTTTCCCGCCAACCAGACTCCTGACTGGTTAACATCCCTGCCTTCCTATATTCCTCTCTCTCTGTACCCTCTCCGTCCCAGAGTGTGGGGTAGTCAACCAGACGAGTTTCTCAGTAACTTTCCTGACTTCTCTCTTTCTTTCCTCCGCCCTTGCAGTGGTATAAGGTAACGCTCCTACTGGAGCATTGTCACGCGGGCTCAGTAAGTACCTCGATAAAAATTTCGCGCACAAATGTGAACGCGTAACTTCGCGCGACGCGGACGTTAGATTGAAAAACACGTCCTTTTCACGAATTTCTTGAATCCCGGCCCCTGGGTATTGCGGATATGCAAGTGTTGAAGAAAATATTCTCACACCTGTATCACAGAAAGGCACAAAAACTGCGATGGCCACAGAATGGGTGCGAGTACGATTTATCTGTAGATGCTCGCAATCATATCATCACCGGTGGCTTTCTTTTCTTGAGTAGTGTGCACAGTTTTACAAGTCAGGGTAACCTGTGCCGGTCGTTACTAGTTTACCAATTAACTTAGTAGGTCAGGGAATCAGAAGCCACATGATTCTATAATGTAGTTGATCTGACGGTCACGGAATGATGTGGTAATGAGATGTGCATTGTTGTGTGGTAACGTGAATTATCTGTAAACAAATCACGTGGTCCAATACACTTCCCCCTTAGTAGACTTATCTATAAGGTTTGTTTTGCAGAGTTTTTCCAAGTTACGATCACGTATGATGTTGCTTTACCAGTAGGTAAATAAACTTCCCTTCATAAATTGTGTGTACCGTTTCTGAAACCAATATTACCGGAAGTACCATTTGGAAAAAGATGTTGGAGCAGGCGGAATAGAGCGGTTGTTACGTCGTTGGCGTAAACTCCCGTCTTTTCAGCGATTAGCAACCTGACATCACGTATGCTATATGGGTGTCGGATTCTCAGCTTCGACAGCGGTGATAAAGATAAGTGGATTGAGATCGCCCGCGTCTTTGCAGTCTACTGAGCGTAGAACGTTATGACGGCTTCGATATCTTCAGTATGCGCACGCTCCGCATGACTAGACATGTTTACGATCCGTATCATGAGTGAGGACAGTCAGGAACTTGAGCTCAGTGAACCTCAGAGCATATAACACACAGACCAGCGTCAAACGACAGATCGTTGTCGTTCTTGATGTTGTCTCATTTTTTTTTTAGCATTCCATGTGGCGAGGGTAACGCGCGCTGGAGAAGAGAAATACGCCGATTCTTCAGCAAAAAAAAAAAAAAAGACTACAGGTAACGGCGGAGTTGCGATTGTTGAGGCACCACAGTAATCTTGGTTAGTACATGTATTTGTCTCGATTTTCGTGCTAGTGGCCTGAAGCACTTTTATTATTTACCCTGTTATTTACTACGCTTGATCTTTCTAAGTTAATAAAAAAAAATCTGTTTACTAAACACACGAAGGCAATGAGTCCCAGCACGCATGCATAATCGTTTCGAATTTTTGCATTGATAACACAATGCATTGTTAAAGATGATCGGTTTGCAAAGTTCCGAAGCCGTTCGAAGCGACAAGCACAAAATTTAGAGAAATTCCTCCCTCTACGGGTAACGCTAGCCGAACCATCATGCCTGCAGCTCCCGTAGTGCCAGTTTCCTCTAGCAATTTTCGAAGGAAACTTTGCGGTTATTACAGACCGTGCAAGCGTGAAAAAGTCGCCCTCTTCAATGTCGTTTGAAATGGAGCCCAATCAATGAGGAGCACATATCCCGAGGGCACACCAGAGAACTGTGCGAATGTTTCTTTGAAGAAAAAAAAAAGAAAACGAAGAAGAGCGTTTTGGCCACCGGCCAGAGTACTAAAGAAAGGAAAATCACGCAAACAGAGACACCAGCTTTAGAATCCTCTCAGCGGCGACTCTCAATAGCCGATGGCAAGCAAACGCTACTGAAGTGAAGCTGTATAGATATATACTGTCCTGTTTGCACGCGGATGTTCGCTCCTTTTTCCTACACCTCCGGCGTTTTTCAAGCGCTCGACCGTGTATATGTATATATGGAATAGGTGTCAACAGTCGACATCCACTGCTCGTGCTTGTGTACGTATCGTACACATCGTATTCGGGCGCCGTGAAAAACTGTACAGATATGGCGCTTTGCGATCCAAACGAAATCGCTTCCAGCATTCTTCAAATTAAAGGCGTAATGATGCTTTGGGAATAGACTAGACCGGAATGTTTTGGAATGAGCTAGACCGGAAAGGTGTGAACGTTCTGGCCCTTACTAACAAAACCTTATTTGACCTGTTTGTTTGACTGTATTGAAAGTGCTTAGGCTTCTAATTGTTCTTGTAATTGTCATTTGTGATCGGACTGCCTGAGCGTTTACTTGCTGATATGTTTATATAACTGAATCAAGATAATAAATCGTCGTGTCACTGCTGTTGTACGGGTGGCTAGAGCTTAGTCAAGCTGCACAGATGCAGCTTTTTTCTCTGGCCCCCTATTTTCGCAGTAACAATGTATCGTCTGCGGCGAAATTAAAACTTGATTGATTGATTGATTGATTGATTGATTGATTGATTGATTGATTGATTGATTGATTGATTGATTGATTGATTGATTGATTGATTGATTGATTGATTGATTGATTGATTGTGTGTATGTGGGTCCGCTGGCTCACGTGTGCATTTGTATCTGCGTTCGTCTGTCTGTGCCGCGTGTCAGCATTCGTGAGGAGAGCAGGAGTAGATTTTAATGAAGAGAAAGGAGGAGAGGTCGGCCTGGAGAGCGTGCCTCTAGCCTGCTACTCCTCACTGGGGAAAGGGTAAGTGGGAAATACAGGGAAAGGTAGGTGGTGGGTGATTATGTTATGGTACAATGAGACACTATATACACGTTGCCCAATATGCGAATGCGCATTATAGACGAGTACACGCAAGAGTAATCGTAATTTTGTGCGTGCATCATGGCAGTGCACATGCACACGAATGCGCGCGCGCGTTGTGTGCGTGCGTATGCGTGCATATGCGTGCATGTGCGAGCATGTGCGTGCGTGCGTGCGTGTGTGTGTGTGTGTGTGCGTGTGCGTGCGTGTGCGTGCATGTGCGTGCATGTGCGTGTGTGCGTGGGCGTGTGTGTGTGTGTGTTTGTGTGTGTGTGTGTGTGTGTGTGTGTGTGTGTGTGTGTGTGTGTGTGTGTGTGTGTGTGTGTGTGTGTGTGTGTGTGTGTGTGTGTGTGTGTGTGTGTGTGCGTGCGTGTGCGTGCGCGTGCGCGTGCGTGTGTGTGTGTGCATGTTTCATTGAGTATATCGTGCATCTCAGCCAACGCCTGAAGAAGCATGCCATTTCATGAACCCCGGCACGATATTTCATTTCCATTCTTCGAGGTCTTAAATAAACATGTTGGCGTTCGAACTCATCACTCCTCTTTGCCTACGATGCGCATAAGGAGACAGCACAAACTTACAAGGAGGCGCCGGGGCCACGCGAAATACGGTGTTATAATGCCAACGATGGCCGTTACCGTCCCACAGAAGTGAAAACTTGAGTATAGCGGTAAGCCATAATGCAGCAGAATACACTGGACGCATGTTCATAACTCGGTGTGACGGGGCCAATACCTGCCAGAGCACGGATTTCAAATGTTCTTGTGAGGATATCGGCACATGTAGTGTCTTTCACAAAGAGTAGAGGAAATATATACCCTTCTAGAATGTGAAACACCCTTTAGGGAGTTACGTTGCCAAGACAACAGTTGCCAGAATTCATGCGGTCGTTTCCCTCCTCCCACGCCGTGCGGTTTCCTGCCGGGAACTCTGTTCTTTGTAATGAACTTACGCGTGACATATTCAATTGATTTACGTCAGAAAGTTCGTTGACGCCCGTATAATGTAAGTAGAAGCAAAATGGCACTTCTAAAACGAATTTCGCAAGGGTTGGACGCACGTATATTACACTTCTCGAACGTGGAAGAACTGTTCGCTAGTGGTGAGGACAAATTACGGCGAAAATAATGCCGATTGTTTCTGCGAGAGACAACAGCGACTTGTGAAGTGCGTGGCGTATTAATCGATGAGAAGCACTTCGTGGAGCTCGCGTCGCATGAACGAGCAGCCTTGAGCGAGCTGTAGCGCAAGCTCATAACGGGCTCACCGCCGCATAGCCGCATGTGCATTTTTTAGCAGTGAACGTGACCAAGCGGGTATAGTCGCACCATAGAAAGATAATCATAAACTCTCTCACGGAGTAACATTGGGCGCCATTGCTGTTTATACACTTCTAACTCGACCCTTGCCGCCCTCTATATACTTCTCTTTGTTCCCTGCCCGCTCAATGCATTTTTTTACACGCCTAGGCCACAATTTTAGTGTTCAAGCTCGATTCGCACCTACTAACCTTAGAAATCACTCACCCCTGTTTCTTGCCGTGCGTAATTGGAATAATCTACCACCTGATGTTGCCTCCGCGATGTACCTACCATGACACGCGTGTACAAAAGCTGCATAGTCGTTTTACATTGCAATAATAATTGCGTTCGAGTTCGAATGTTTACTGCTTTCTATTATAGTTTTCTTTGTGTGCAAATTTGTATGGTATGTCCGTTTCCGTTGTTAGTGTTGCTGTTAACGATAGCACATTTTCCTCTCTGTAACCGCCCTATGCAATACTCGGAGTGGGCCTTTAGGGTATGTTAATAATAATAAAAAAATAACCGCCAAAGGGGTGGTGGTACCTGTTTGTATTCAAAGAAACATTTTCATCCATCTATGACTGCTGTAATGTTAAGAATCATATGTTTTAAATTCATTTTTTTTGTCGCCGTGCGCTATCGCACGCGCAGCGCACAATGTCTTACTAACAGAGAGCTCGGGTCGCCGAAAGACTCGCATATAATCTGTAGGCCACGCCTCGAGACGCCTGACATACCGATTTGTGTTTTGGCCGTCAGGTATATAAAGAGCCGCCAAAGGTGATCAATTTATTCTACGACGCTGTAGAAGTGGCTGTGATGGGCTGTCTCGCTCCGTTACCGTTCTTTAGCGTTTGACTGACTGCTAGACTCAAGGTGGCTTCATTTTTTGGTCTAAAAGGACGCACCTCGAATATAAGGGCGAGAAGCAGGCGCTGTGCGTTGCATGCTGTCGTGTTGAAATATAAATAAATAAATAAATAAATAAATAAGAGAAATATAAGAGAAATAATCTCTCTGATTTCGAACACCACCCCAAAAAAGTTTACTGCGACAGCACTTCAAGGATTCTCACATTCAAGAATCCCTAACCAAACATTCGGGTTGAATAATTTTTTTGTGTGTGTGTGTGTGCTGCTCCGATATACCGCGTCCACCTTTTCGAAGCCACGCGCGTTTAAAATAAAGAACGAGGAAAAAAAACGATGTAAGTATCTATGTATTATAATGTACACTTAGACGACTACGTGGTTTGCTCACACCGGTTGTCTGAACACATCAATGAGTCAATTTGCGTAGTGAAGGCCAGTCATTGAAGGAGAAAAACAACGTACTGGTTTCCGCGGCAACAACTATAGAATTTTGTACATACTGAATTCGTCCCAAACGCGTCAAAGACGCCCAAACCCGCTGCTGCTATTGTCTTCAGCGCGGCGCACGTGGCTCTTGAAGACCGAGGGAAATTGCGTCCTCACGCTTGCGAAATAACCACCGATATTCAGCAGGGAATGAAAACTGTTGGAAAAACGCACTTCTTCCAAGTCATCGGCTAGATGATAAACGCGAAAGAAAAGCAAAAAGTAACCGGCTTGGTGGCGTCCCACTCAACGGACAGAGAAAAAGATGCTGTTATCCCGTAACCAACGCTATAAGCGCTACAAGTGCTATATAATGTTCGAGTTGAAGTGCCAAATACAATATTTGCCAAGCCTTCGCCCAAGCAATTCGCCATCTGTGCTTGCCAAGCCTGCGACTGTTTCCTCATACCAGCGTGCTCATACACTCCACCATTGTTCCTCCTAAGTTCATCTCTGTCGTACCGTAACAGCCACATTGCCGAAACCAGGATTCCATTATCACCTCACTGTCTCTTTTGTTACGTCACACCCTTCAAGCCGACTAGACGGACGAGCGTTCGTAGAAGCGAAAATACTGGGAGCGTGGCCCCAACCATCATTCGCGCTGCTGCATTGTTTGACGACAAATGAACTCCGCTACCAGCTGTGATTGCGCGGCGAACACTGTTACGTGTGTTCGCGCGCATCACGTGTTCTTCCTTTCCTTCCACCTTTTAGGCCGCTCCCCTTCCCCCAGTGTAGGGTAGCAGACCACCAAGACTGCTAATTGGGTATGCCTAATAACTGAATTAACAAGCGTGGTGTCAGCGCGCCCACGCTAACATGAAGACATCACACTCGATCACCACGGACGCTCGCTGTCAAAACGCTGGCATGAGGAATCGCGGCAGCCGCAGCGAGCGAAGTCACCGCCTTTGCGCTGATATTTTTGTGACCATGAGTTGCAAACCGGGAACATCCAAGTTAACCTCATTGCATTTCCCTTTTCTTTCCTTCCTCTCTGTCAGATACTTCCAAGCCGCGCGTGCTTGAGGCGCCATTATGAAGCGCTGTATACCTAGCGAGAACATCCAATGATTTTACACGGATATGCAGCTTGTAATTAAGCAGCCACCAAGGCTATGGGTATAACCTGTATTGTGTGTACGCAATGAATTAAATGAATAAATGAAAAAGAACGAAAAATTGGAATGAATAAATAAATGAATCAACGAAGGAAGTAAGGAAGGAGGGAAGGAAGGAAGGAATAACACACTGAACGACGATAAGTTTCAGTCGATCCCTACAGCGATCGTTCGCAAACTAATTCATGTGTCGTGTGTAAAGGCATGTATGCCTCAGTTGGTAATAGAGCTCGATTAGTTCCGACAACTTGTCTCTTCCTGCACACAAGGAACGCAGGGACTAAGTTCAACCAGCGCACTAAGCATTCACGTTAGCAAAAAAAAAAAAAAAAAACGAGATCGGATTTCATAGGATGTGCTTATTGATTCATTGATCACATATCAAATATATTTATATATAGGACCACATACGACATGTGGGATTGTTGGATATTAGATGAAACATTGCATACAGTACTAACAAGGTGCACGGACCTAATACAGAATTTGTGCAGTCAACCATGCTAGTCTTTACTCGCTTAGCCCAGGCATTTCCGGTAATAACGTGAGTACTGCAGCTATCCGTATAAACATTACCTTACGTCTTTATGATGACGTTTCAATGAATGACGCGTAACACGCCCATACAGGTATTGTTTCTGCAACGTTACTTCCAGGAGGGAGAAGCTGTACTTAACGTGTACATATATTATGCCCTTCCTTAACGCACGTACGCGATGGACGCCGCACTATGATAACGTAAACGCCCTCGTTTGCCAAAAACAGAGCAGATAAGACCGATCGATAGATCACCGCTCAGGCGTGCCGCTGGTGCGTATGCACGACGTGCTCCGGACGAATTAATCGTGCGCGTAGGCAAGCCTGCACGCCCAGGGTCGCCCTCTTACCCGGTCAGCGTAAACGTCGCGAGCATCGGGCGCTCTCTTCGGTCGGACAACCACCACACCTGCCTCCGCCATGCGTGGTCGCGTTTCGGTATAGCTCGCCACGGAATGGTTGCGTGCAGTGCTGCGTATAACAAAGCCGCCGGCTCAAGTTCTCGTGATGGCGAAATCGCGGGAAAGCGCGGGTGATTTAAGTCTCCAAGAAGATGCAGTTCGAAGATGCAGAACGAAAGCCTGGGCCGCTGTAACTAACATACCTCAGTTTTTATCTCAGTTTTCATATTTTCGTTCGTAAGTGCTCTTTGCCATTCGCTATCCGGATACACCAATCATACGTCTTATTTATATAATTTAATAATCATATAATTTTCTCTTACGAAAAAAGTTCTAACGTAAGAAGAAATTCCAGCCAGTAGTCATACCGGACATACAATTAGCAAGGGCGGCCGGCTAATGGGACAAATCACTTACGAACGAAAATCTTTTGTCCATTCAGCCCCGGATGTACAATGTCACCACAACAAGTAATGCCACGAAAAGTAGGGAGCCTTCGTACAAACGTGCGTGCGAAGACTACCTCAACTGCAAGAGCCGATTCTAAATTCTTTTGTTTCTTTCCGCACTCGTCCATGCGTCTAAAGAATTCGGCTGCTTCTGCAACAATCGTTCAACCAGCTGGCGCCCCACCTATATCTGCTTCGCAAGTTCACCATCTCAAACGAGCGGCCGTTCTGGAGAAGTTTGCACAAAACGCAGCTTCTCTCGACTGTCACCTGCACGGAACTGGCAGCGTGTGGCTCTCCGCTGTGGGGCCGCGCGGTTGCCCGGGACCTCAGGTAAAGCACGCGCCTTGAATGTGCGTAAGGCCGCTAACTCGCTCGAACCAAGCCTTCTCCAGGCGCTCCGCACAGCTGTCGCCAAGTGCGGGAGGCGATGGGGGGGGGGGGGGGGGGGACAATCAGCGTTCGTTAAACCCTCACCGCACGGCGACCGCGAGAAGTTGAAACTTGGCCGCCCTTTGTGGCCCTCTAAACCCTTCGTACCAGCATGCGCTGCGCAGGAATGTTTACCCAACGAATTTCGTGGGAGACCGCGGGAAGTCGGCGAGCAAACGGGGTGCCGTTATAAGTGCGGCTTACGAAACAGCGCGCATCCTAGAGAGAGAGAGAGAGAGAGAGAGAGAGAGAGAGAGAGAGAAGTGGGAGACGAAAAGCAGAAAGAGAGGTTAACCAGACTAACGGTCCAGTTGGCTACTCCGCACTGGGAAGAAGGAGAAAGATACAACAGATGGCGACTTAAGATGAGAAGATATGGCAGGAATCTGATCGCACCAACACAAGGAAGCCCTCCCTTACAACAATTACACTCTTCACTTCGCAACGCCCAAACAGTTAAACATAACGGGAAATTGGAGCTACATACTGTCTTTGGTTTCTGGCGATGGAGCGTACAATTGTACAAAAACAAGGGAATGTAATTTGACTTGTAACGCGATTATTATAGTAAGTAATTATTTCAATTGCCGATGTTTCGTTCAACTATCCAAAGCTGAATACTCTCTCCAGGGTACCAAAGTCGACGCTATTGTCTACGCGTTAAGTCTCGCGCACTTAAATCAGAACTTTGTGGTACCAAACTTATCGTGTAGCATGTATACATTGCGAATCACAGTACTAACACATTTCCGATGCTTCGAAACAAAAACCCACAAGTCCTTTTAGAGCAAATCTGGCTTACGTCGACTTAGATCAGGCTCCGAACACTCTGTTTTCCGTAAGGGGACGCTTGTCAAGTTTGTCTAGCGTGTCGCCGGGCGCCGTTTGTGCAGAACAACAACAACAACAACAACGAGACCGACGTCCCAGCTCTGCGCATTCGAACAAGACAAGGTTTATAAAGGAACGTGGGAGACAACACCCCTTGTTAAAATGTTCGCTGAACGATGAGATTTCCCTCTTGATCGGCTACTGTTGATCAGTTCTGATGAAAATTATACAAGAGGCGACCTCAACAACTTAAAAAATAAAATATGTTACAGCGAAGCTGTTTATGACTAGGGTTCCGTAAAATTTTCATGTGTGCGAGCAAAAACTACCATCATCAGCGATGGCTCGTGCCACTACTCACCCCGTTCATAGTCGTCGTCTTCTTTCACAGCTGGCTTCGCTGCCGCTCATCATGCCAGCGTTCCCATACTGTCCCTCCCTCTACGAAGGTGCTGACGCCAGTGGATCACTGCCAGTCAGTGCGGTTATATCGGTCTGAAATGTTTTGCCTCAACATACAGTGAAATGAAAACACGAATGTATATAACGAATGTATATAACGAATGTGTATAACGAATGTATTACACGAATGAACGAGAATGTATAAAAATAAATGCGTGTGCGTACTTTTCGTCACGATGACCACCAATCAAGAAAATAAATGTGTTCGTACGTTTGTTCGAAATTCTGTATCACGTCTTTGTCGTGTGCTACACAGCTTTGCTGGCCATCCACGTTCACAGAGTTGAATGGCTCATGATTTTTCTATGTGGTTTCTTTCACGTTGTTTAACATCGCATATAACATCTTACGTGCGACAAACATGAACGCCGCCTTGGCCACGTACAAGAGTTTTTCAACAACTTGAAGCATTGTTTGGTTTTACCATTAGTATCTGCAAGCTTACAAGGATCAAAAATAAGAAGGCCAAGACTATTTATCACGGGTGTCTGGCTCAGGACCGTGTAACAGCGACTACTCCATATTTTTCGCGTTAACTGATAAGTGTTAGCCGAAACATCAATGTATTTCGTCGCACAACTTGATCGTATTTACGTATTTAACGCAACAGGGGGCAAGCACGAGACTTTGTTAAACGGGTATGAATTCGTTACTGCTCGGATTTAATTCTGAAATTCGGACATGTACTCTAAATTGAAATACAGTCGAACACGTCTACAACGAAATCGCCTGTATAACGAAGGATTGCGTTTTTCCTAGCCGAAATCATGCCTCTCGCACGTATTTGGGACCCTTCACCAGAGACGACCGCTGCAACTGCCTGTACAACGAAACATTTTAGGCGTCCCAGGCGGATTAAGCGCTAATTTACAAAGAGCGCATACAGCGGCAGCGCCAACGCCGTGCACAGCTGCCACTGAACTATTCGCAAGCTTAACCGGAGTGAGAATGGCAAAACGTCACGATGTACTGTTGCCACGTGGTCACCTTCTGCATCATGACATCATGGCACATACGTCTCCTGAGAAGAAAAACAGAAACTGGGACTGTGTTCACCAAAAACAGTCCTTACGTTAGAATTGTTCGTAAGAGCAGAGTCCGGCCAATCCCGGTACAAGATAAATTATTAGCGAACACGGCCAGCCAAAGAACATCTTACGAACGAAGAGCTTTGTGAATTCTGCCCTTGATTCGCAGAAAAAGTGTGCTATAGTAAATTATTTAAGGGGGCTCTAACGCTTCCTGGCATGTTCTTTTTCTATGGTTTCGAGATCAAGGACCTTTCAATTAACGTAGAAAATTAAACGTAAAAGACGTCCTGTCAGTATTCTTTTATCTTTTTTTAGCTGTTGGATACTACAAGCGTCAAAAGAACCGCGGAAGCAAACAAACACAACAAAATACGCTTGCAAAGAAAAACTGGACCTTTCTTGCGTGCGTTGCCAAGCATTAGCTTTTCCTCACCTCGCCCAGTTATATCTGAAGAACCAAAAAAAAGATAACAACACTGGCAAAGTCCGAGCACCTTCCTTGCGCATAGGTTTCCCCCAAGTAGGCCCACTCCGGCGCGAAGTTGCTTAACTTCTAGAACCTCAGCGGCTGCGCCGTCCTTTGGTTGTAGTAGTTGCGTTGTGTCCGGGTTATGGCAAACACAGATCTTCCTGGTTGATTGCATCGCGTGCATGCATCGAACGCGACACACTCCGCCGGCAGATGAGAGATTCTCGTGCGGCGTCTTCCTCGGCAGCTGGATTTCCCTCACGCCACGTTCGTGAGCGTGATGAATGACTCACGTCTGTAACCTTGCACGTTCTGCGGAAAGGACCGGCCTCGGCGGGAGACAGTAGTATAACGCAACCACGCTAGCTTTACAAATGAGACCCGCTCAAGCGGAACGGCAGTTCGAAAGTCACGCGAACGCAATCACGACCCGGCCCTATACGCACGTCGATAAACTAATCGAAACTAACGCCACACTGTTAGTCACGCCTGGACAGAATGAATCTGCGAAAGCAGGACATTCTCGCAGCGGCGCTGAGATAGCATTAGCGAGTAAAACGAGAATGAGCGAAGTCTGAATTTCCCACCGCGGCGTTACTCTGCTTTCAAGATCGAACTTGCCGCACCAATCTTCTTCAAGTGTTCGGAAAGAAACGGCGGACGCAACACTGCGGACGCAATACAAATCTAGCACACAGTGCTTGTGCAGAAGCTATACAACAGAAAGCATCGCTAGTAAAAAAAAAATACCGTAGTTATAAACGCCGAGATGGGAAAAGACCATGAGGAAAAACTTCGCGAGACAGTTCTGGCCCCTCATTATTCACCTTTCTGATAAGGCGGAAGGTTTTTATTATTGTACTCCTCACGAAACTCAACGCCTGTGTTTCCCACTGCTGGTTGTAACGTTTTCATCCCTTGTCGTTTATTTCTTTATTTTCTTTCTTTTTCTTTTCTCTTGTTATCCGGGTTTTTTTATACTCCACCCGTACAACAAGATTACTCGTAAAGACAAAAAAAAATGTGGGCTAGAACGATTGAGAATTTTGTTGTTGTTTTTTTTTAGTATCCGCTAAAGTGAGCGAAAAAGAAACTAGCAGTAGCAGTAGCAGTAGTAGCAGGCTAGAGACACGCTCTCCAGGCCGACCTCTCCTCCTTTCTCTCCATTAAAATCTACTCCTCCTCCTGGAACGAAAGATTACTTCAATTCCATTGTTGAGGCGTCGGAAGAAAATAATTTTGCGATGAACTGAGGTAATGAAATGACTCCGAAATGGGTAAGGCGAGCACTCGCTGTCGTGATTTCACAAAGCGCCACGAACAATGCCGCCGAGTCATATTCATTGTGGCGCGTTAGGTATGGTATGGCCAAACTTTATTCTGGTCCTTCGGAACGCGCGTCAGCTCGTAGCGGGCCGCTCCTACGTCATTGCAGAAAGGCCGAGCCTCTCTGCTGCATCGAGATCCCATGGACAGCCCACAGCTGTGCTTCAAGATCGGGATGCATCATGTAACCGCACAAAAACAAGGGACAGAGAAGGAACGCACAAGACAGGTGCGGATTCCCCACCTGTCTTGTGTGTTCCTTCTTTGTCCCTTGTTTTTGTGCGGTTACATGTTGCATTCCAATAACGACCACCAACTAGCCCGCTTATCCCTGTTCAAGATCGGGGCTGCTTATCGGGCTGCTTATCGGTGCCCCACGTTGCGCCGTCGCGTAACGTGGGGCACCGCCCGAGCACGTGCTCTAAGTTAGCTACGTCTGAGCACAGCTCGCGAATATTGGTCGATTGTATCTCTGGATAGATTCTGTAAGGTGTAATAAATAAGTAGATCGCGTATCGAACATCTCCGCGGCTTTTCTCGTCAGCCACAATACTTCTCGAAATTCGAAGTGCGTTGCGTGATGACGGAGGCAGAAAATTCGTCAACATTTTTCTTTTCTTTTTTAATGTGTTTTAGGCTACTTTCCAGCGTTTCGTGAAGTTCGTAGGCAAGCAAACGATGGCGGCGTCTATAGAGTGGAAATAGATTAAGCATAAGGCAAAATAGTGTCAGCGTATGTGTCCCAGCTGCGTCTGAGGGCAGATGTGTTAAAACCGATGACGGATAATGGATAATAGTTTGATGCGTTGCGATCTACGCAAACAACGACCGCGCGACCGCTGCGCCCTGTACCTTACCGACGAAGAGTGAGAGCCTCGCCGTGGAATGTGCCGACGCGTTCGCCGTGCAGATTGGAGGCGGAATTGCTGTGGCCACCGTACACGTTCATCCCGGAACGTCAAAGAGGGACCTTGAGGACTTTATGATGGACACAGTTGGGTGGATCCTCCCGGTAGACCCATATCCCATCGTCATCGTGGGTGACTTTAACGTTTGTGGGTCTCGTCCCGGCGGAAAGCGGTTCTTGGCGCAAGGTAGTCAGCAGCTTGTAGCGTCATACGCTGCAGCTCACCCCGAGCGACAGACCCGCACGCCGTGCCTCTACTGTCCGCTGTTTCTTATTTACTTGTAGTTGTACAGTAGGTAGAATTTAGTACTACAGCCTGCACCACTCCACTTTGGAGCACTCACTGGTGAACAACTTCAGGCTGTAACGCGTGGGCTGTATCACTTCAGGTTGTATCTCCTTTGGCGGTATAGAACAGAATAACTCGCCATAAACTACGCAGGCTGTAGCCCTTTATGTAGTAGAGCAAGGTACAGCGCGCTTGACGGTAAAACTGAACGTTACCACGTGGGTTCCAGCGGTGCAATTTGAAGCATTTCGCGCTAAGGTATTTTCTGGCTTCAGCACGCAGGCTGCGGCACACAACTATCTTCATTATTAGGCTTATGAGCAGCGTCAGCATATTTCTATCTTTTTTTTTCCGTATCCTTTCTTCAGTGTAGGGTAGCAAACCAAATGTATTTCTTCCAGTTAACCTACCAGCATTTCCTAACTCAAATCTCTCTCTCTCTCTCTCTCTTTCTCTCTATCTATCTATATATCAATATCTCTCTCTCTCTCTCTCTCTCTCTCTCTCTCTCTCTCTCTCTCTCTCTCTCTCTCTCTCTCTCTCTCTCTCTCTCACTCACTTCAAAGTTATCATTGCGATTTAAAAATAAAGACGTACCCAAAAACTGCTGCCGAGCTGTCTTTGCACGTAAGCACAGAAAACAGGCCGAGACGTGAGACTAAACGCAGCAGGAACAAAGGCACATCCGAGGGAAAACCATACATGCAGTGCGCAAGCACGTCATTAATAAATAGCAGAACTCTTTCGCCATCAGGCTGTGTGAGAGAGATGTTTTCGAGTGCTGGCAAACGGCAACCATTAGACACCCATACTGGTAACCATCCAAAACACCGCCACGAAACCACCCGTTGTTCCGCTAATCGCTCGCGATAACCTGTTGCAGAGTTTCTACTCGCGTCTGCTTGCGAGCAACTTTCTTCGCGTGTCCAAACAAAAGAGCAAACTATCGTTGTTTAGTAACCGAAGCCCCGAACTAACCCTTCACAGAAACACGCTCACTCGCACAACAAATTATTTCCTCGTCGTCTGCTCGCCGTCTGCTCGTCGCCTGCGTCTCACTGTTTACCTTTTTGGCCCGCCTTCCGTTTACTCTGAGCAATATTAATTGAAGCAGACGCACACATGTGCTCGTGAGTTCCTACAGCGTAAAAGGTGCAGTTGCGCCCCGCTCGACGCGTTCCCGTACAAATCCCATAATTTCCATCGCGCGCGCCAGCTGCTGGGGATTTACTTTGCCTGACGCTACGTAATTAGTCGGGAGAACGAGTGGTGTCGTATTTCCAGGAGTAAGAACAAAAAAAAAATGAAGCGAGTCTGCGCGCGACAGCAAACGCGCTGCGATCACGTGCACCTTTTGTCCCTAATGAGAGTTGTTAGGCCTGCTTTTTGGTTCGGCGACAGTTAAAAGCACTTCTTCTTGCCGTTAATAATAATAATAATAATAATAATAATAATAATAATAATAATAATAATAATAATAATAATAAGCTTACGTGAATGCACTAACATAAGAGGCGACGAATTCAAAACGACCAGTCGGCTTCTCCTTTGTGCAGTCTAGCTTCGCCGTGAAGACCACTCGCCACCGTCGCGTCGTCAATCATCAGTGCGCCATGCTCCCAGAAACTAGCGATTCAGCGGGAAGCGAGGGAGCGGGAAGAAGGAGAGAGACACTACAACACGCCCCCTGCATACTAACCTCTTCCTGCCCCAATAACCCCGCATCCACACGCAGTTCATATATCACAACGTTGATTTATCCCCCTTCCCCCCCCTCCCCCTTCACTTTCAGGTTTCTTTTACGGCGTCCGCGCAGGCCTCTAATAACCCTGCGTTCGTTTTTGTGTTTCGGTAATGCGCTAGGAGCACATTCGCGTATGTAGGGGGGAGCGATCATTGGGCAGGATTTGGATGAATTCCGATAATTAGGTATAGTCTCTTGATCGGCCCACCCCACCACCAGATACTCTCTCTCAATCATAAATCTCCAGCCATTGCACCACTTTTCCCTGGCTCACTTTCCTTTCTTTCTTTTTTTCGTAACATCCTCCATTTGCCCCTCCTGCAAATCACCGCTGTTTCTTCACCTCACACTCTCCAAACCTCACGCACATACGCACCCACGCACAGACACACGCACATACAGTACAAAAACATTAACAAATACACACCACCACGTATCCACGTCAAGCATACACACATAATAACAAGTGCGCACAAACACCCACACGCCTCAACCATCGATCACCTCACCCCCCGCTGGAGTTCCGAAAGCAGCAGTCTCATTTCCGCAAGCCGTTTTTCACGTCGGCTCATTATAAGTCAAATTTCATATTTTTCCCCCGTTTGAGTCTTTCGCTTCTCTCTCTCTCTCTCTCTATCTCTCTCTATCTCTCTCTCTCTATCTCGATTTCTCTCTGTTTGTTTAGTATTACGCTTTACGAATCTCCTACGTTCTCATTGTACAAAGCTCTACATTCTTGTTGTTATTGTTTTTCTTTCTCTCACACTTTTCTTCTTATAATGATTGACGTTTTCTTGAAATCGCGATACGTGGCAGGCATATAACCCATTTCTGCGGCGAAAAGCCTGTAACGCGCGGTGCGGAATATTCCTTGTATCGCGCGCCATACGCTTATCGTTCATTTTTTTTAGGCCATTGCTTTTCCTTCAACCTAAGCCTCGTCGCGCCGTTGATATAACTAAATAAAAGCCGTTACCCCGGACGCTGTTCTCTTCCTCCTAGCATATCGGTAACGGTGCTGGCTGGCGTGAATGATAACCCGTTGGCAGAAATTCAATAAGCAGTGCTGGCGTCCTATGCATACGCACCGTACTATCCTCGGCCAACTGCTCTTATATTCCCAGAACGGAATACCTATGTCGTATTCGAACATTTAAGGCATATCCGCAAGTTATATACGTTATGTAGGGTTATAGGGCGTATTGTATATAACTATAACTATGTAACTACATAGTTATAGTTATATGGGGGCGTATAATTTGTGCATATCTATTATTGTGTGTATGTGCGTGTGCGTGTGTGCGTGTGCGTGTGTGTGCGTGTGTGTGCGTGTGTGTGTGTGTTTGCCCTCGCATCTCTCACTGAATCTTTCCATTCCCATTAGGCGTGTACTTCGCGCAGGCCTAAGGGAGCGTAAAACTTCAAAAACGGCTGCGAGAACGCCAGTTCAACGGGCACCGCAAACCACGACACCCGCTTTGAACGTGTTGTAGTCACATTGTAGTCACTGCACTACAATGAAGCGAAACTGAAGATCGGTGCAACTGGACAGCAAGAAAAAGTGCGAAGGCCAGAAGTTGGCCCTTGTGTTATCTTTATTTCGCTTTTCTCTCATATCTCTAAGCAGGCTTCCAAATTTCTCTCGCCACTTTAAGCAGCACCGAGAGGTAACGACCCGCCTGTTTCCACGATAAGCCTCGCCTCTCATTAACGTGAGCTCCAGCTGTTTTCCTGTGGATATCTCAGAGAAACCGTCTTCCGTGCGGTAAACGGCTTCTCCCCTCTTTTCTTCTCTTTCCACTCGTCTCCGCCGCTCTCCATTATCTCTCTCTCGCTACTCGCAGTAAACAACAAACATGCGCTTGATACATTATCCTCGCTTAGCGATAAGAGCTCCTCCCTGGCACGCTTGCTTTCCCGCATGGGTTGCGGACCTTTTTGATTAGCGGAGCGACCCTTTTTCTTGCCTTTATCTTGCTGCAGTCTGCTGTCCTCGTATAAATATGCACACGTTCATAAAGCTAGTAAGAGGAAGGAATGTGTTGCCAAGTAGTTTCTTTAAGTCGTTCCCTAATGCGTTTGCTTACGAAAAGTCAACATGAAGCTTGACGAACACCTCTCTGCGAAGATCGTCTGTTCTTTAAAGCTGTTAAAATTCCGTGTTCTCCATTCCTAGGAATAATTAAGCGATCCTAAACGCTGCTTTACAGTGCGCTGAACGCCATTGACCCAGGAAAGGCAGATAAGAATGAGCAACGCCAAAATTCCCGGGAAATAAAAGCGGCGAAAGTGTTTTAGCGTCACAATCGAATCAGTACAACGTCGAACGCTGTCTCGGCCGGTTTTTTTTTCTTTTTCTTTTTTTTTAATACTTCTTTTCCAAATAATCGCAAGCTCTAAATATGTAACACCGACAAAGCTTGCAGAAGTTTATCGATAAGACAGATGTGCTCTTCACTTTGCGTTTCGTCCGCTAAATACAATAGCCCCGATTACGATGACAATAGAAATAAAGCGGCAGGCTTCTCTTGACGCTTTTTGCCGTCCCGACTCGACAATTTTTGTGACAATACGTACGCGGTAACGTCAAACCTCAGGGAGTGAGAACGAAAAGCGTTCAACTTCCTTTTTCTTTTCTTTCTTTCTTCGTTCTCTTTTAAATGCGAAAGCGTCAAATGGCTCATCGAGCGAAAAAACTGAGTGGAGGCACCAAAGAAATTCTTGTGACGTGTCTATGCGAGAGCATTACTTTCCATGGGGTGTGTCGCTGAGATTAGTGTTGCGGCGAAACGTTGCCGAGTTTAGCGCTGCTGCGTCATGTTTCTGAGTGTCATGTTGCTGCTCATGAGGTCGCTACAACTCAATACGACAAACCGGCCACATTGCGATCTCTCAGCTGAGTTTCATTCGCGGCGCTCTCATTAACGCGTTGCTTTACGTGCACTGCGTTGAGTGTTCATTCTCGATGACACCACTTTTCGGCACGACGACGCCACTTTTCCGAGCGATGACAGTACTTATCCGAGCGGCACCACGGTGTCGACACAACATTTCTTCATCGGTTTCGTAGGCGAACTCCACCTCATACTCTAGCGGTGATGTCATAGTCGTCGTACGACGTGTACCTCAAGCGCGTCGCATCTTGTTCGTCGTCGTCCCCTGTGGGCTCCGGCAACGGCGTCTGCGGGTCCAAGTTGATCCACAGTAGCACGGCCTTGGGATCGGAGTAGTATGTGGATGCGTACCTTACTTCGTGCACCGTTCGTGGCATGTTCTCGAACGCCAAGTCGATTCCGGTTCCTCGCGAACTTGCGATTCCATCTAATGGAGAGGCGAGTCTTAAGTTGCGATAGGCACGCATTGCGCCGATGAACGTTGATGTTGAACGTGCGTCCCGATTGAAGTCTCCTACGTCGAGCATGGACGTACCGCAGCGCCGTCTAGTGAATCGCCCGCCAGGCAAAGCCCAACCACGTGCACAGCATCCGAAGATATTCATCACTTTCGCCATGTGTTTCTCATGTATGTTCAGATGTAATGTGCCAATATTGATTTGGATGGATGGAGTAACTTTATAGAAAGGTCCTGCGAGCTACGGGGCGCAAGGTCCCATAGAGCGGGCTACTCCCACGTTGGGACCGGGAGTTGTAACTCCCTGGCCGCATCGTGGGCTCGCTGGACGGCCCAGAGCTGCTCCGCCAGGTCCGTGCTGCGTAATGCGTCTTGTAGCCTGGCGGAGTCTTGATCCTTGTTTGCGTGGGTCCGACCACACGGCCAGAGCAAGTGATGTACGTCTAGAGTTCTATGGCAATTTTCGCAATATGATGATTTGTATAGGTCAGGCATGTAGTGGTGGAGTCTGTTCTGCGTGGGGTACGTGTTTGTTTGAAGCATTCTGAACGTCAGGGCTTGAGGCCTGGTGAGCTTATTGTGAGGTGTGCTGTATATTCTGCGGTCTAGATAAAAGTGCTTTCTGATCTCGTTATATGTGGAGGGAGGGTCCCGATTCTCGCTGGGATGGTCACGACCAGAATAGGGGGCGTCGCGGAAGGTTAGGTCTCGCGCGCTCCTGTGAGCCATCTCATTGAGATTGCGAGGGGCGTCCTCGATCTCTCCGAGGTGTGCCGGGAACCAGCAGATGGTGTGATGCTGCAGCGTTGCGGATCTATTGATTATTTGTAGTGCTTGTCTTGCAACTGCTCCTTTCTGAAAGGCTTTGACGGGCGAGCGTGAATCGCTGTAGACGTGGGTGGTAGTCGGGTCTGTGAGCGCGAGTGCAATGGCAACCTGTTCTGCTATCTCGGACTTGTGGGTCTTGACTGTGAGAGCGTTTCTCACTTGACCTTGCTTATTGATCGTGGTGGCAACGAACGCTTTCCTGGTTGGGTACTGTGCCGCGTCAACGAAACAGGCTAGGATCTTCTTATCACGTATTTCACGCAGGATGAACGATCCGCGTGCCAGCCTTCTGGGTTGATGGTGCGCCGGGTTCATGTTCCGCGGCAGTGGGCGAACCGTGTAAAAGTTGCGTATGTCCGTCGGAACGCTTTGATATAGATTCTCGATTACTGTGGTGTCATGACCTAGTTTGGCTAGGATGTCTCTACCCGGTTTGGTTCCAGAGAGTCTTGTCCATTGAGCCCGTTCTTGAGCTTCGGCGATTTCTTCAAGTGTGTTGTGTACCCCCAGTTGCAGCAGGAGCTCTGTCTCGGTGTTCTTGGGGATTCCCAGCGCTAGTTTGACTAGCTTCCTCAGTTGTACGTTGAGTTTGTCCTTCTCCGCTACCTTCCATCTGTGCATGGCCGCCTCGTAGGTGAAGTGGCATAGCGCAAAGGCGTGTGTTAGCTTGAGAAGATTTTCTTCCTTAAGGCCGTGTTGTCTGTTGGCTACGCGTCGTATGAGGTTCAATGCATTATTCGACTTTGTCACGATCTTCTCCACTGTAGCGGCGTTAGAGCCGTTGCTCTCAATGAACATCCCAAGGACTCTGATTTTGCTGACGTGTGGAATGGTTCCTCCGTCTTTTGTTCTGAGA